>NC_060272.1:122967125-123267125 GCF_021613505.1 Equus quagga
ACTATTCCATAATTAACCTTCCTCTTGCTTCTCTTTAAATAAATTGGTACCTGCTTGTGGAGATTTTAATGAGATTAAATGAGTAGAAACCTGGCCTTCCTTTATTATAGAGAGTCAGTAGTTTCAAATATTCCCAAAGTGATCTTGAATCGTGTGATCCATTGCCCGTGTTTTGTAATTCTTAACTGGAACACTTTATTCCAATAATATGGGACATAGCCTGAGTGGTGCTCAAGTTAAGCATTTGAAAATGAAATTAAACAGAATTTTTAAATTAGCTAATTGCCCTTCTCTGTTTTCCTAGAAATTGTGCTAGCCTTAATATACATGTTCCACAAATATCAATACTAAATGCTTACTAAAATCCAGACATTGTGCTAGGCGCTGGGGACACAGAGATGATTAAGACATACCCATAAAAAACTGAACAAGACAGGGCACCACAGCCACTCTGCTGTCATCTCAGAATTCTGGATTCTGTGTCATAATTTATCATTGGTACTTTGTCCTAGCCTGTCTGATCCTCAGCGTGAATTTTCCTCTTCTGAGCCCCGACCTCTCTCTCCTCTCTTATTCTTCCACTGCTGAACCAGAGCAAAGGTCACTTGAAATGGAAGCAAAACTCAGCTGTAACCAAAGGAGCCAAGATCAAAGTTGGCTGCTACACTGAAGTTCAGGATTAAGAGACTTCCTCTTTAAGATCAAAATTCCAGATGATCCAAATATAGGCAAATGAGCCCCAGCAGAACACTCAGCTTTCTGTGCTGAATCCAGGAAAGAAACAGAAATCACCATAGAAGCAATTCAGTGTTCACTCTTTCCAACCCCGTGGGCTCGATGCTAATTGCCTACCCCAACAGTGAGATCGCATTTCAAAATATGGTCAAACACAAAACAGCCAAGTCAATCAAGCATTAAGTATTCAAGCACAATTATCCCAACACATGCTCAAGGACCAGCAGTGAAGCAGCTTAATTTGGGAGCGGCTCCGTAATCATCTCTCTGGGCAGCTGAGATTTTAACCTCTCCCCTCGGGCCTCCTGTTTGGGTGTGGGGCTGGCTCCCTCCGTGTGAGAGATCACAACAGGAGCTGCCGCCCCCCAGTGATGGGGCCTCATTTAAATGCATGCTAAAGGTGGGGGAGGGGAAGGGGCAGAAGGTCTGCAGAAGTCCCCATTGTTGGGGAGAGACGTGTGGGAGCAGATGGTGAGGCTGGTCACTCAGTCTGGCTGTCAGACGCTCTCTGTCAAGTTCCCTGGGGACTAAGGGGCTTTCTTTCCACTCTCTGCTCAGGTCGGGTGTGTTTTCTCAGTGTAAGCAAGGGGTCTTTTTCTTTGTCGCCCCTCAGACTTTCAGGAGGCTGAGTTGCCTCATCTGTCTTTCCCCAACTCCTTCCTCCTGCTTTCTCTGCTTTTTCTGGACCAGCTCATTCTGAGCCTCCAAGGGCCCACTTGATGCAGAGAAAAGCAAGCGATTTCGTTTGTCTCTAATTGATGCTGCGCTCTCCTCCAGCAGCTTCTGACTGGCATGCTCACTCAGTTATTTAACAAATTACTCCACAGTCCTCATTAGGACCATTGACATTTCCAGCTAACCAACCCCTACAGTTAGGGGTGACGTGGTAACTGACTTTCATGGTCTCCAGCCCCACCTTTTATTTCAGTCCTGCAATGAGGTGAGCTGACAGACCTTCGGTGCTTTGGTTTGGCCTTATGTGTACCTTTTATTATATGTCAAGGTCTAAAAAAATAAACAAATCATGGGTTACAGATGCAACTTATTTGCATCTGTAAGGGACAAACACGGAGTCAGCTCTTCTACATATAACTCTGTCTCTAAAGCATTAGCTGTTGAACATAAATCTTGGCCTCAAAACCTGCTCCTTTTTAAGATTCCACACAGCTTATGCCAAGGCAGCTATTCCTTGCAGTTCTCAGTGAAGATTTCCTGCAGCTCAGGATGTTGTTAAATTTGTTTTAGTTTTTAAACCAGCCTGGCAGCCCAGTGCTCACTAATGATATCTCTGTGAGCTGGACAAAGTCAACAGAAGCCCAGAGAAACTGGTGTCCAGGGTTGGGTGGCAAAAGTAAAGTCAGAAATATCATTTATTCCCCGTCATCTGCTTGGGTTAATCTTTTCCTCCCCGGGGCTATTCTGTGGATGTGAATGCTTTAATGTTTCATTTTTCATTCATCAAGTGAATTTAGGTTCTATGTTTATCTCCATTTCTTCCCAAAACTGTGAAAGCAGAGATCGTAGCATTCATATGGATCAGGATTCAATATTATTCCCTGGTACATCAGAGCAGTGCAATAAATGTTGAATAAATCAATGAATAAAAGAAATTAACAAACGGTAGAAATTAACAAAAGGGAATATAATGACGTTTGAAAGAAGAAAGAGTGCCTCAAGTAAATGTCAAATATTTCCTCCATCCCCCAACTATTCCAGACAGTCCTGTATGCTACACTGGAAACCACAGCATTTTGCTTGGAAGTAAAATAGCTGTGGAAATTAGAAAGAAAACCTGTAATCATTAAATACTCCTGGTCTAAAACATCAAAGAACTCTAACTAGCCAAGAGCAGACGTCCCACGGAGACATGTCCACCAGCTGGCAATCTGCACAAGTAGTTTTGCAAGAAGTACAGTGGACACACCTGCAGGGGAGGAGACAGGAGCTCAGCAGGGTCTACAGACTCCACTCAGCTCCCTGTGTGAGCCCTTTGCAACCAGGGGCTGCAATGCAGAAACAGAAGTTGTGGATTCACTACATGTGGCACTGCCTTAGTGCCCAGAATACAAAGTGTGACACAGACAGGGGATGGGGGCCATCTTCCCCCTGAACAGCACTGCCACAGGCCCTTGAGGATTTACAGCTTTTGAAGCATCAGGAGATGGCAGCCTTGGCAGCAACATCAAATATCTTCCGTGGGTACCTGTAGCAGCAAGATACCATCAAATGGCTTCCCAGACATCAATGTAGGTGGAGGGCTGGAGAGAAAAGAAAAGGAAGAAATGGATGTGCACCATTGTGGGAGAGAACACTGTGCAGACAACCCCAAGGAAAATAAAAAGTAGATTGAAAATTTGAAGCCTATATACCCTACTTTAGCAGATAGAGGTAAAAGCTAGATCATATTAATTATGGACATTTAAACACTATTCAGTTGCATTCTGGAAACTGAGGAGGCCTACGACAATTTCCAAGGAGGTGGTTTTCCAGGATTAGTAGGCCAAGGACAGGAATCAGAAGTCCATTCTCCTTGGCCATCTCTTCCTAGAATTGATAAGGGAAAGCACTGAATCTCATTTCCTCTCTCCTGGGACATGACCTTCATAATGTGTGAAGGCCTTCTCTGAGTATGCTAATACTTAAAAAAGCCCATCACAAAAACTAACAAAATAATGCCACAACCCAAAGAGTTCCCCTGGCCAGGAGTGTCTTGGCAGCCTTTTCTTCACACTGCCTAGAATAAGAAATCTGAAGAGCAAGTTGCTTGTTTTATGGTTTGAGTTTTAGGGATCAAGTGAGTGTTATGGGTTTTGCATACGCGAGTTACCTCATTTGATCCCCACAACCACCCTATGAATTATCCCCATTTTTAAATGAGTACATTAAGAACCAATCAGATTAAAGTGCCCGCAGTCACAGAGCCTGAAGGGGCCAAATCAGGATTCAGATCAGGTCTGTCACAAGAAAGCCCATGTTGTCTCCCCACCTACTATACACCCACCTCAGGGGTAGAGAACCTGTGCACTCAGGATAGCTTTAGGATGTGTATGTCCCTTTCTTTCTCTCTCCCTCTCTGGCTTGAGGTTTAAGGGTTTTCTTTATCCCTGGCCAACCCAAACACTTCTGTGTGCCACATCTGGGTCTGGTAATTGAACATCCAAGAAGGCCCATCCCTCTAGTCTCACTCTCTACAACAGAGAATTCAAGGCACTCTCCCCTGGGGTTTCACTCCCCAATCCAGAGAGTATGTAGCCAGGCTATTAAGAGGATCACTTGTGAGGTCTATCTTTGGTTCTTTTTTTTCTTAATTATTTTACTGAGGTCATGTTGTCTTATAACATTGTGTCACAATGGCTATAATTAACAAGACAAGAAATAACAAGCGTTGGGGAGGATGTGGAGAAAAGGGAACCCTCCTACACTGCTGGTGGGATTGCAAACTGGTGCAGCCCCTATGGAAAACAGTAAGGAGAGTTCTCAAAAAATTAAAATTAGAAATACTATGCGATCCAGCTATCCCACTGCTGGGTATTTATCCAAAGAACATGAAATCAATAATTCAAAAAGATTTATCTTTGGTTGTTTTAAACCAGAAGTAGAGATGATTCCATTAAAAGCATAAAGATTCCTGAAAGGCTGTTCACTGGGGAGAGTAGGTGACAGTTAAATGGAAATAAGACCATCATCTAAGATGTCAACTCTTCAATCAGCAAATGTGCTCTGGGGCAATATTAACAATATTTAATAGCAGGTATGAAACAAGTATCAACCAATGAGAATAAACAGGTCCTAGGAAGCTCCCCTGCTGTGCCGTACTCATGAACCTATGAATTGCTGAATTGTGGGGAAATGCTGCAGGATGGGGGGAGGGGTGCAATGGGAAGACTAACGGCAGTGAGTATTTGCCCACTAGTAAGAAAGTTTTTCAATATTTTACAAACTGGTAGGACCATAAAATTGGCACAGCAGAACAGCAGCCCTGGAAATACTTCCTAAAAAGTGACTTGATCACAACCTGATTGAATGTTTAACATGTCAAAGAGCGTGTTGATCAGAAGAGGGGGGTTATGAGCCACAGAGCATAGAACATGGAGGCAAATGCCAGCCTCAGCACCCATCCTGATGCTGCTCCAGGAGAGACATTGGTCCACTGAGCAGGACTCATCGATGGTGGACATGGACCCCACTGGGTCTCTGAGCCTACATCCATTAAACATTCAAGCTACGAAACTAATCCCCTCACTCTGCTTCCATATCTACTTTAAAATGTATTTTATTTGAACTTCCATGCTGCTTTCTCTCTGTGAAAAAGCTAAGACGAAAACATTTTTACACAATCAAGTGCATGTTGAGCTAACTTGGAGGGAGTAGGAGATGTCTGTTACATCACTGCTTTCTGCAGCAGTCGCTGATCAAGTTTAAGTCCAATAATTAACACAGATATTGGGCAAGAGTACATTCCTAGGAAAAAGTTTGATTTCACGATGTCTCATATGTTTAACTGGGAGAGTCTTGAAAGAACTGTTAGAGTGATACTAGCCAAGTTTTACATTAAATATGATAGTTATAAGGAAAGATAAAAGAAGACGTGGAATTATTCCCCAAGTGCTGGTAATGCTGAAAATGTAAATAGGTTCAAGGAGGGTTTGATAAGTCCAAGGATGTCAAATCTGAGCAGATTAGGGTCTTCTCAAGTCCTTTGAGATGTATGTGATAGAGAGATACTGTCTTGCACAAAGACGGTGCTGTCAAAGGCGGTCATTGGGATGGCTGAAGGGTGAATCTGAGCCATCTGATGATATCCCAAGGGACTGTGGGGTTAGCTCCAGTCAAAACAGCTGATAGGACCAACCCCACACCCCAGTTTCTAAACCTCTAAGTGTCCCAAACAGGAAGGGTTTGAATACAGCAATTTGGGGGCTTGTACCATCATTGGAAGGGCCGGGGCAGCATAGAACAGAGAAGTCATCACTGAAGATCTCCGCCTGCAGCAGTGAAGCAGGTGGTTCTCAAGAAGCTGCTGCGAATGTCAAGAACCTCCAGGAAGCTCCCGCTGCCTATGTCAGCCGGCAACACTCAAACAAGGCCTCAGAAGTAGCCATGCTGCCTAGCTCCACTGCCTAGAGCATAAAGCAGGTAATTCACAGGAGCTCGCCAGAAGCTTCTGCAAACCTGGAGTCTGCCATCTGTCTACAAATCTGCCTAAAATGCCTCTAGAGTATAATGGCCTCTTTTCCTATCCACCTCCTAAATCTCACACGGGTGGTTCTCATTGGCAGATTCTAACTTAGACCCTCATAGGGAAGGGGACCCTGGGAAATATGGTTCCCAGCTTCTCCTCTGTAAGACCTCAGACGTGGTTGGAGGTGATTTCAAGCTGACAGCTCAGCACAACATGGTAGAGGCCATGCTTGCTGAATAAATGAGAAAATGAACATGAACTTTCATGCCTGAATCCTTTGAAGTAGCCACATCGTTACATAGCCTTTTAAAAATTAGTCAGGAACAGTCTAAGGTTCTGGTGGCTGAGAGACAGACTCTTATTTGGGGACTTTCTAAGAGATGGACCTCAGCTGATCTCTACAACTAAACGGTTCTCAAACTTATGAGAAGGAGAAGACCTTGGAAGAAATGACAGTCTGCAAAATTCCATGCTCTGCCAAACACCCTAAAATATCACCAGAGTGAACTCTCTCAGATGAAGCACGAACAATTTTACTGGAGAAAACTTCTATACGTAGAACTGCGAGCCCACATGTCCACAAAGAAACAGCTGTCAAACCAAGCAGGATCAACTGTTTCGGAATTTTTCCATTAAGATTCATTTACTGCTTGTTCATTTCTTTAGTCGTCCGCTAGTGCGTGCCACCAGACAAGGGGGAGTCCACATCAAAGTTTAAGAATGAATTTGGGAAGAAAATTTCGAGAAAATGATCTTCTTTAAAATGACAGTTTTTTCCCCCTGCAAATTTTGAAAGGATTCATGCTATTCTGGACTAACACTGGGCCACCCCAGCCCAGTGCTCCACCAGGCAGTCTGTTATAACACGACGGATTTGGATCAACCACCCGAAGGAGAAATAAAATTTTGGCCTAACAGAATTTTAAAAGGTGAAGAATGGTAATAACTTGCTACCCCATTACCCTAATAAGCTGCTCCTCCTAGAAACATTTACAGGTGGAAATCTTTAAGGTTTTTCCAAATCTGAGAGTCTATACCCTGCACATCTCTAAGAAATTCTGTGCCAGGAAGTTATCAGTCGCTCGAAATCATGGAAGTTTGCTGAACTAGTAGACTAATGTAATGGCCCCTACACAAGAAATGCAACACAGGAAGTAAAAAAGGTCCTCTACCAGAAAAGCAGAAGAAGTATAGACATTTAGAACTGAGAGGAGAGCAAGACAGAGACCACGCCCACAAGCATGCACTACCATTGTTAGCAGTTCAAGGTCATGGCCTGGAGCTAAGACATTGAAGTACCATCTCCCCTCCCTTGATTTATCTATCGGTATTAAGGGAGAAATGAGGGAGAGCCCCTCTCCCAAGAATCTCAGATCACCCAGGAAATTTCCCCAGGAATAGGGAAGCCCTCTGGAAAATATGGGCATGAGAACTTCGCTCTTCCTGGACAAATGTCAGATATATTAATTTTAAAACTCTGTGATGGACTGTCTTGCTGTAACCACAATGAGATGATAGAAAAGGACACCACGCATCCTCAGAAAGGAAACTCTCCAGAGGGCGGGGCTCTTGATTGTGGGACCCAGACCTAACAGGACGGTCAAGTTCAGTGAGTTACAGGCAGGGTACATACTGTGCATCCTAAAACTGGAACCACCTCTGACCTCGTCATCCTAGTGCCATGGAGGACTTCTCATTACTCTTAGAAGAAAATCTAAGCTGCTTACCATGACCTGAAAGATCCTAAATGACTAGACCTCCAGCCACCGGTCCAGGCTCCTAGGCTTCCCTGCTCATTCACTAAGCTCCAGCCACACCGGCTTTCTTGGTGTTGCTCAAATACACTAAACTTATTCCAACCTCAAGGGGCTTTACTTCTGCTCTGTCCTCAGTCTTTCACTTGCCCAGGTCTTTTGAAACAGACAACTTTCTGACCACCCTACGTAAAAGAACTTCCATCACCCAACCCTGTCACTCTCCTTCAAATTTCTCTCCTTTACTTACTTCATAGCACTTACCAACATCTGAAATTAAAGTACGTACATAATTTTTTAATCTGCCTCTACCACTAGAACATAAACTCCATGAAAATGAGGATCTTATCTTTCTCAGTGATGACATGAATGAGTTAACTCTTGGAGGCCACACACGCTTTCTCAACTATTTGTTCATTTATTCTTTCAGTCATCCAAAAAACATTTATTAATCACCAGCCGTGTGCCAGGCACTGTTCTAGGTGCTGGGGACAGAGTAATGAACAAAATCCCCATCCTCCTAAAATGCCCTTACATTCTAGTATGCAGAGAGAGCCAATAAACAAATATAACAATATCAGGTATACTGTGAAGAGAAATAAAGCTGGGTATGAAAAAAATTGCTTAAGTTGGTATTTTATATGGGGTGTTCAGCAAAGGCTTCTGCAAGGAAGTGACATTTAAGCAGTGACCCGAAAGAAATTAGGAAGC
Source organism: Equus quagga (assembly GCF_021613505.1). Lineage (NCBI taxonomy): Eukaryota > Metazoa > Chordata > Mammalia > Perissodactyla > Equidae > Equus > Equus quagga. The sequence goes on from NC_060272.1 coordinate 122,975,508, forward strand.
TGCTATGTGATCCCAGACAAGAGGAAATATTACTCCAAGTAGAAGGAATAGGAAGTGCAAAGGCCCTGAGGTAGGAGTATGCTGGGCATGGTCAAGGAACAGCAAGGAGGCCAAGGTGGCTGAGGTAGAGTGCTTGACGGGGAAAGAGGGAGGAAATGATGCTAGAGGGTCAGTAGGGCCAGATCCAGAGAGAGAAGTTGTGGAGACAAACACCTAGGTCTTAGGATAATCAAGCAAGGCCCTGGGAAAGTAGGGGCATGAGGCCTGGTCAATCTCAATCTCTTTGGAACTTCCTGGGTTTCAGCATGAATCTCATTACTCAACCAGATGTCCACATTTATGGCAGGCAGCCTTAAGGGCTCCATCAGACTTCATATTCTCCTGGAAAGAGGCAGCAAAGAAGCAAGAAGAGCTCCTCTGGACAAGTGTTGCAACCCTAGGGGACCCCAGGGAAACGTGAGGAAGAAAACAGGTGGAGGGAAGAGCCTTGTGGCTCAGCTCTTACAGGGGCTTATTTTGACCTTGCTTAGGTAACCTTAGATTACTGAGAACTGGTTATTTGTGAATACATGTATGACTAGGTCTGTGTGTTAACTTGTGTGTACTTATGTGAACATGCTGTTAAGGCTCATGGATCTTCTCTGACGTCTCACTGGGGATGAATTTGGAGTCCACACCAAGTCCTTCATTTCACATGGAGGAAACTAAGGCCCAGAGAACTGAAGGCGCGTGCCTAAGTAGGCACAGCTGTGTAAGAGTCGCGGTCTAGCTCTGCGTCTGTCTTCCCCCATCTGAGCTCCTTCGGGACACAGCCCCGGCTCCCGGTTCACATGTTCAGTCCTCAGAGTTCAGGCCGTGGCATACCCATCCTAGGAAGAGAGAGTCAGTTGAGCAAAAGGAAGAACTCTTTGAACTGCTGTCTTGGTGCCACTGAACCGAAGAGGAGGTGAGCAGCAATGGTGAGCACTTCATTCCTGCTGCTCCATACCACACTGTTACTTCCTTCCACGCGGAGGCTATTCAAGAACTTGCTGACAGCACAGAATCCCGGAGAATAGAGATCTATTCGTAGGCAAAGCAGCGTTGAATATTTGCTTGAATTTTTCTCTCTCAAATCTACCCTTCAAAGCAGAGTTCAGCCAACCTAGCCCAAATCCTCTGGTGGTGTGGCTGAGGGGCGCACTGTGCGTGTGTCTGTGTGGACACACAGGCCTGCCAGCATCTGATGTCTCACTTAGCATCAGCCTGTCTTGACTGACGATTTTAGGAAGACCGAGCCTGTGGCCTAAGCGACATGATCCTGCCCTCCTTCTCACAGATGTTTAGTCAATTTGAATCTGGCTCTACCCATGGATATGCTTGAAACAGAGGTGATGCTACTCAAGGATTACTCACATCCCTCCCCTTCTTTACACAGCCTTTAAACATCACTGAGCTCGGGTATTCTTTCCTCTTCATTTTTCACTCTCCCCATCATATCTCCTCTCACGGTGTATTAGTCAGGGTATTCCAGAGAAACAGAACCAAGAGGATAGATAGAGATATATATATATATACGAGGAAATTTATTATAGGAATTGGCTCACACCATTATGGAGGCTGAGAAGTCCCAAGTTCTGCCATCTGTAAGCTGGAGGCCCAAGAAAGCCGGTGTTACAATTCAGTCCGAGTCTGAAGGCCTGAGAACCAGGGTTACTGATGATGTAACTTCCAGTCCAAGGCCAAAAGCCTGAGAACGTAGATGGGGGGACGGGAAGGGGAGCAGGTGGCTGGGGTAAGCCCCAGAGTCCGAAGGCCAGAGAACCAGGAGCTCCGAGGTCTGAGGGCAGGAGAAGATGGGCCTCCCAGCTCCAGAGAGAGAGAGAGAATTTGCCTTTTCTCTGCCTTTTTGTTCTATTCAGGCCCTCAGCGGATCAGACAATGCTCAACCCCACTGGGGACGACAGATCTCCTTTACTCAGTCTACTGAGTTGAGTGCTAGTGTCTAACGGAAACTCCTTCACAGATGCACAGAAATAATGCTTTCCCAGCTATCTGGGTAATCCTGTGGCCCAGTCAAATTGACTAAAATGAGCCATCACACGTGGTTCCTCTGATCATTCATTCACGACCAACTCCCAGCTCTTCAACAGCAGCTCTGGACTCCCCCTAACTTCCTAACGCTACAGCCAGTGCCTGAGTCTTGAAGGGAGCACATTCTGCCCATTCCCTACCCAAGCCGACCTCCCCACTCCCTGAAGAAAACCCTCCTCTCCTCCATCCAGTTAGGAAGCTGCACTCCTGTCAATAGAGTTTCCCAAGCTGAAGACACTTTTCTTCTACCCTCATTGAATTGCTCACTGCTTCTTTTCAGTGCTCTCTCACATCTGCCCTTGACCTCAGCTCATCTCCTGCCCGGACTCTAACAACAGAATCCTAATCATTCTCTCAACTGCTGGTCGAACCCACCTGCAAGACGCAATAACTCCCTGCTCGTGACTCTCTTCAAACGAATGAAGGGATTGCCAAACAGGAATCCAACAGGGTTGGAACATGAACACTGCTTGTGGAATCAGGCCTCCAGAGCCTCTTCTCTGAAGATGACAGTTAAATATATATAAGTGCTGGTGTATTTTTTCAAAAAGAAAATCCACCTCATCACCTTACGGGCTCACGTTCAGTGGAAAAGAAGGCGTGTCGGTACCCTTTAGGTTCCGAGAGATCTTTTTGGGATACTCTGGTTGGAGAATCAGCCATATGACCTCTCCGGGCTTTGATCATCTTGTCTGCAAATTCAGATATTATACTGCCCACCAGGCAGGGTTATTGTATTAATCGTGACCGTGTGTGCAAGGCTCATCTCTCTGCCTGACTCAGAGTTAAATGACTGGGATTCCATTTTTCTCCTAGCACTGCCTAGTTACCTCCTCCTTATCCACAGTCAAGCTTCTCCTCAGCAGTACCTGACCTGAGCATGAGCACCTGGACAATCTCACCAATGTGCTAAACGTGAGAGGGTTTTAAGGTACGCAGCCTTTACTTCTGAGTCCCTAGCCTGGGTGTCAGGCACATGCTTCTACCGGCTGGCTGACATATGTGGCCCGCTGCAGACTAATTTCTTCTGACATGTTGCCTTGAATGCACAGTCACAGAGCATGTGCTGAAGTGCTAAACACCCCCAAACTGTGCACTTTCCAATCTGTGAAAGCTTTTGGTGGGTCCAGGCTTTTTTTTTTCTCCAACCTGAGGCATTATAATGAAGAAGCACATGGACACTTCATTGAGGCAATCTGTCATCTTGCAAATGCTTAATAGCATCCGAAGTACCTGTGTGCCCCTCTCAGTGAGCCAGACACCCCCCAACAGCTGCTCTTCTGTTGAAGCTGTGGCTGCATTAATGAGCCTGCAGACAAAGAACTGACTGTGTGGTGTGTGGCTCGGGGTCCGTGTGCAGGCTGGGCAGAAAGCACAGAGCAAAGGCTGCACTCGAAAACCGTATGACTGCATTTACAAAAGTTGGTTTGGGGCCCAAAGGAGCTAATATGTTTCTTGAGGCTAGATCGTGGAAAGGCTGCCGTCTTTAACGACCACAATGGCGGGCTACCGGTGATCTGGCACCATGGAGTTCGTAGCGTGTTTTCACATTTGAACCTTCCTGTCAAGGTATTAGTTTACAGACAGGGAAATTGAGTCCTTGAAAGCTTCAACAACACACACAAGCTCACGTAGCTAGTAAAAGGCGGGGCAGCACTTGAATCAAGCTCTGTGTGACTCCACGTGCCATGACTCTCTGCAGAATCCCCACCACACTTACTCCCAGCTCCTCCATTTACAGAAATGTCACTGTAACAGCTACAGAGGAAACCTTGGAGGGGGGAGCTTTCAAGGGACCGAACTTCTCCAGTAAGATTTTAAGTTCCTTATCTGCTAGCACATTAAGAGAAAATGCTAGAGTGTCACAGACTGTTTCAGAATCTTACCATCACTTCACGAAAGAGGTAACTCCTCTGACGTGCCTGTGACGATGCTGTAGGAACACCATGTAACCTCATGTGATACCCTATGCTACCAATGCAGGAGAGGAAGACTGAAGACAACGAAGAATACAGAACAGACGTAGAAATAAAACCCCGAACTACTTCTCCCACTAAAATAATAATACGAATAAAACAGCAGTAACAAAGATACTACTACTGGTAGGTAGCATTTCCTTAGCCTCTGCCATGGGATAGTGTTTACACTCATTATTGAATTCTCTCAACAACCCATCACATCGATATTTTTATCCTTTTTCTACAGATGAGGATTCTGAGGTCCAGAGACATTGAGTGGCTTGCTGGAGGTCAACAGAGCTTGTACATGGCAGAATCAGGCTAGATGCCCAGGTCTCTTGACCTTCCACTGGTGGTCCTCTTGCATGGGTGGTCCACCTCTTCCACTGGTCCACATTTGCCTCCTCTAAAGGAGAGAGGCAATCACCAGATTAGTGAGTAGCGTCCAGGAGGTTAGGACATGCCCATAAGCCAGGCTGGCCAAGGCTAAAAAAAGATAAACAGGTGCAGAGCTGTTCCTTCTGGCTGTCCAGTGCTAACCATTATTCCTGGGCATCCAGAAAATGGGTTTTAATCACCTACTTTTCACCTTCTGTGTCTGGTTGCCAAGAACTAATGGGCGAAAGGACAGGTTCTAAAACAAAAAGAATCTGGCTTCAGGTGTGAGTTCAATCAAACCCACTGACAGTTGTTTTAAAATATCTGTGTATGTGCACACACACCCACATCCATGTCACCCGGGTGGAGGACGAGAGCAGAAAACCGTGGGTTGATTACGTGTCCTTTTCTGCCTCCTGACAGCTATGAAACTACAAGTGGGCAGATTATAGTTGAAGATAAAAATAGGCATTATACTGTCGCTTTCTCTTCCCAGTTTTTTAGGCGCTCCAGCTTGAAAGCATATTGTAGCATTTTATTGTAGTCTGGGCTCTTGCAGCTTCTCTGGTTTGTGATTCCTTTTTGGGAAACTAGAAACATTCCCTTTCCATGGAGAAATGAACTCAAGTTGAGTGAGAGAGAGGTGGCCGTGTGTGTGTGTGTGTGTGTGCATGGATGTGGATATTCGTGTGTGCATGTATGTGTGTGTGCCTGTGTTCCTCCCAGTGCCTCAAAGAGAAGTGAGACAGAAGAGTGTGAATCTGAATAGAGCGGAAATTGGAAATTGACACAGCTGTTTTTGTTTAACTGTAACCATTTTTAGAATTTCAGGATGCACTAAGCTTCCAAACTAGGCAGCCCACTCAACCCTGGGATTAAACATTAGCTGGGGGTGGAGAGTGACTGGAACACGTTGGACATAGCATCCCAAGGTCGAGAGGAGATTCCCCTATCCCAGAATTGCAGGTCACTCAGGACAACACACGTTTGCACTTCTTTGGCAATTAAACTGAATTCTGCAACTAGCTGCATGTCAGGTCTCATTCCAAACCCCCTCCTCTTCCCCTCATCATCTCCATTCTTTTTCCTGAACTTTTATCTTAGATCATTTCAAACACAGCAAAGTATACTGTTCAGTGTTTCTCAACTTAGTTGCCTGAACCACGGTACCCCCAATTACTGTCAGTGTGTTTTTACAATACACATTCTTGTGCCCACCACACGTCTACTGGATTTGAATCTATCAGGAATATGAATTTTAGAAAGCTCCTCCAGGTTATTCTCACAAACACAAAACTTTTCAAATGCCTGGTAAAGGCAAAGCAAAAGCTCTTTGGTGTTGCACTTGCCTGGTCTTAACACAGGATCCACCACTTTATATCTGGGAAGAAACAAGACACTCAGAGATGCTATGTATTCTCAAGCTATTACAGGTGGTATAACCTTGTTCAACTCATCGTTTCCTCTGGGTTCTTTATATTTATTTGTAGAATGGGATGATAATGGTACCTACTATATAGGGTTGTTGTGAGAATTGAGAAAACATATGTATTAACATAGGGCAGTGGTTCTCCATTGGGGCTGGGGTGATTTTGCCCACCAGGGAGACAATTGGCAATGCCTGGACACATTTTTGTTTGTCACATCTGGGGTGGGGGGATGGGGTACTACTGTCATCTGTAATAGAAGCCAGGGACTCTGCTAGACATCCTACAAGGCACAGGGCAGCCCCCTCAATAAAGAATTATCATCCCCAAATGTCAATAGTTGACATTTTGAGAAACCCAGGCATAGAGCCCAGCACATCATGCCTGGCTTCGAATTCCAGGTGCCACCAGTCTAGCCGTGTGATCTTGGGCAGGTTGCTCAGTCATTTGGAGTTTCAATTTCTCCATCCGTAAAATATGGATAAAAATACCTGTCTCACAAGGTTAGTGAGGGTTCAGTGAAGTAACGTATACAAAACATGTCTGGTCCATTGTCAGTAGGGTCCTTTCTCTTATTTCTTCATGCTGGCCTGACTTAAAAGGGACTGATTTCCACATTCATAAGAAGCTAGGAAGCCCGAGGCTTCCTCACCTTTAATTTGTCAAGTGAGGTACTTTATGAGTTGGCGCAGGGCAGGGCACAGATGGCCCGTCATCTGAGCATGCATGCATGGCCGGGCCCTGTTACTGAGGTTAGGAATCACAGGGCCCCCTTGCTGGGCCAAGGCTCTGGGACAGCCCCATGGACAGCCCCAGGCTGAAACCCCTGCCCTGAATGCACTATTAACCCCATGATGCTATTTTAAAATAACGGAAAACCAGCTTATTGGGGAAGGATAGTACAAAACCTAAAATTAACTCCAGCTAACAAAGTGAGGTTTCTGATCTGGAGAGAACAGAAATACTGCACCCTTTAACATTTAGGTTGACGGATCTAGGATTCCCCCAAATTACCATCGACTACTCAATTATCCACAGTAACGGAAAAGAGCAGAGGTGTGGATAATTCAAGGCAATGATTTAGATTTTATGTGTGATGTCAGAATGCAAAAAGCATCAAGGATATGCAAGATTTCAGTGTATACTTGTGAACATGCTGGTGCGCCAGCATGTGTATACTTCTGAACACATCTGAGTGCCCTGCCCAGGACACTCTCGCATCAAGTCTGGCCCTCCTGTCAGCGGGGTAGCAGGGGCTTGGAATTTCACTACTCTGGGAGCAACATAACATCTACTGATCACAAACACAGTGGCCAAACCTTTACATTACCGTGCATTAGAAGGAGAGAGATACCCAGAGACCCCACCCCCACCCCATTTCTCTCTAGGTCTCAAGGCCACTCAAGTCATCTTCACTCCCCCTCTTTCTAGCACAATCAATTCTAAGTGCTGTGTAGTCAACCGAACACAGATTTTTTTGTCCACCTAACGTGCTCAAAGCACAAAATGACCAAAGGCATGGTTCAGGCCCTCAAGGAGAGGTAAAGCTGAAGAAAAAAGATCCCCCTCCCAAAGTTAAGGGTGAGTGTGCCCTAAGGAAAAACACAAGTCTGAATCAGGCTTCTGATTCTTTGTTGCTTGAACCCAGTCGCACACCTGCCTCCCGGGAAGGGCGGGGGAAGGGAGCAGGGGAACGGCTCTGCTGGAGGATTTTTGCTCCAGATAGAGACAGAAACAGCTAAACAGCACACAACTGCTGCCCCAGCAGGAGCCCGCGATGGAGTCAGCAGGCAGGTGCCGCTGCGCTCTCCCGCGTCCTTATCATGCACAGCTGCCTCAGCTTTTACTTTTCATTCCAGTCAAACACATTGTCAATTCATCCTGCTCATCAGGAAGTCTCCCGTTAAAGAAATGAGACTGGCTGATGCCAGCGGAGTCAAGGCTGGTGAAGCTCTCAGACCCCCAGCCAGCCTTCTGCCTGCCCAGGGGAGATGACCACACAAGTGGGAGAAGGCTTTTGTCTTAGGGGACCGCGATGCTCTCTAAAGGGCTCCTGCCTAGGGGTCCTCAGTTACTGTCACCTTTGACCAGAAAGAGTGTCCTCCCCTTCTCCTCTGGGCATGGATGGACCAATCCTTCCAACAGCCCTTGAGGGATGCAATTAGTATCTTCATTCTAGAGTGGGGCAAACTGAGTCTCTGAGAACAGAGAAGGGCCTCCTCCCCCAAAGGTCCCATCAGCCACAAAATTCACTTTACATCAAAATGTGTGCAAGTGGTTAAGAAAGAATCTGATCTTCTTACTCCCGTTCTTAAGCCCTTCCAAAATCTTCCCCCCAGCCTGAGACAGTACTTCGCAACCCGGCTGCACACTGGAAATACCCGGGGAAATTTCAGAAATGCCAATGTCCTGGCCCCAACCCAGACCAATTAAGCCAGAATCTATAGGGGTGGAGTTCAGGCTCTGCAGTGGAGTTTTTGGAAAGCTGTTGAGTGATTCTCAAGCGCAGCCTAAGGCATTAGTGTCAGGCTCTGTAACATCTGTTGCCAGGTTCTCGCTTATCTCTTTAGCCTCATCTCTTCCCACCTCTCCCATTTCACCCTCAAAGCGTCACTCATCCTGAGCCAGCTTGGGCTTATCCAGAGGATCACACACTTATGCCTCTTCGCTTTGGTGCTCCACCATCTCTAGAATGCACCTCCCTCTCTTCTTCACCTGACTAATTTCTATTTTTTCTTTCAGATTGAGCTCAGCACTGCCTCATCCAGGAAGGAAGCCACCAGAGCACTCACAAAGTTTGTTGGCCCCAAAGAACTGAAAGCAGAGTCTCACACAGATACTTGTGCACTGATGTTCACAGCAGTATTATTCACAATAGCCAACAGGGGAAAACAGCCCGTGTCCATCAACAGGTGAATGGATAAACAGAACGTGGTACATAACGGAATATTATTCAGCCTCAAAGAGGAAGGAAATTCTGACACATGCCACAACCTGGACGAACTAAGTGTATTTTACTACAATAAAAAAAGCAAAACAAAAAAGTTTATTGAATAAACAAATCACATTGTAGAAGAGATCTCAAGCCCTACTCATGGGCCCTTAGAGCCTGTATGATCTGGTCCTGGCTTTCTTCTCTGATCTTATCTCCTGCCCTTTCCCCATAATCATTCTGCTCTGGCCAGATTGGTCTCCTTTTTTTATGCAAATATACAAGACTTGTTCCCTCCTCAAGGCCATTGCAACTGCTTTCCAGTGTGTAAAATGATCTTCCTCATATCTTCATGTGGCTCCCTCCCTCAATTCAAATGTCATGCCCTCAGAACGGCCTGCCATGACCACTCCATTTCAAATTGCTAACTCCACCCCCACCATTCAAATTACTCTCAGTATTAGTTAAGATAATGCTTGCTGATATAGCAGATAAACCATAGAGTCTCTGTGGTTTAGAACAGTCCTAAACTTTAGCATGTATCAGAATCATCTGGAGGGCTTGTTAAAACCCAGATAGCCAGGCCCACCCTTCCAAGTTTCTGATTTATTATGTCTGGAGTGGGGTCCAAGAATTTGCATTTATCACAAGATCACAAGCAATGCTCACGCTGCTCACCAAAGGACCTTACTTTGAGAACCACTGGTTTAAGAAAATTAAAGTTTCTCTCTCACTCACGCAACTATAAAATGTAGGCATTCCTAGCAAGGCAGCTTTCCTCCATGCAGTGATTTGGAGATCCCATCCTATGGCTCCACTGTTTTTAACAAAGGATGCCCACAGTTGCCCCAGGGGTTGTCTCCCTCCATGCCAGCCAAAATGGAAAAGAGCACAGAGGACCACAAGGGGAAAGTTTTTTGAGCCAGACCTGGAAGTGGCTCACATCCCTTCTTCTCACATTTCAACAGCCAGAACTCAGTCCAACGGTCACAGCTGAACTGCAAGGGAGGCTGGGAAATACAAGCTATCTTTGCGTCCACGTGGATGGGTGAATGGGATTGGTGATCCACCATATCCAGTGGCCCCATAAACTACTGTATTCATCTTCACAGGATTATCGCCACCTGATTTTATATCACATGTGTATTTGCTTAGCTTTTCATTGCTCTCCCAGACTAGAGTATAAGCTTCCCAAGGCCGGGACTCTGTCTTGTCCACCGCTCCATCTTCAGCACCGAGCACAGTGCTTAGCACACAGAAGGCACCAATAATTAGTTCTTGAATGACTATATGCATTTTTCATGGGGCACCCTGCATGATGATCTCCTATTTACCTTTTCTGTCAGATATTCCTGAAGCCATGTGCCTTTTCTGGCTTATGTCACTGGGCCCCTGCCATCATACCAGGCCTATGTTTAAGCCAACAGATAGGGTCAGTCTTTCTAATAGCACTAGGAAAGTTGTATTGCCCTCAACTGCTCTGTCCTACCATCCCCACACTATCTACCATCCCCAGTGTTCCTTCCAGTTTACCCTAGTGGCCTTCTTGAAAGGGAGAAGAAAAGGCCCAAAGGATGTTCGTTCCCAGCCAGGCTGAGGACCCATGAGCTGGTCTAGCACAAAACACACTCTAAACAAAGTGATGGTAACTAAGACAAACAGATAGCTATCCTGTAGGATTTGGACTAGAGGAGTCTGGAAAGTCATCAGCAAGAAATAAAAGAGTAAATATACAGAGGGAGGCAGGCCTACCATGGCAGCGAAGTGGTGAGAGTCAAGAGGGAGAGAATACCTGTCTTGGAGCCTCAAAGCCTTCCTGTTTCACTTGCAGGATATCCTTAAAATAAACCCATTTTTTAAGAGGGTCTAAGTCAGTCTCTGTTCCTCATTTGGCTATGAGCCTGACTAACTCAAGCCAGTACCTGTTGGCAAAATGGCCAACAGCTCAGTAAGGCAGCTCATTGAATGGTTGTTAAATTCATATGCCACTTAAATAGCTCAACAAAGTGAACCACCCCACCCAGAGATGGCATCTGGGACTATAACTCTACTCCAAACCAGCTCAGCCCTTGTTGCCTCATCCTGAGAATACTACTGCAGTCCCTTCCTTCCCTTTCTTGTCTCCTCTGCAACATGCCACCAGATTCATCTTTTATGAAGCACAACTTTCATTCTGTCACTCGCCTGTTCCCCATGGACTATAGAACTGACATTTAATTTGCATCTGTGTGATGGGAATTCTCCTAGGGGCTGCATGTACATTGTCTCACTTACTCCTCAGAACAACCATGCAGTTAGGATCCCCCATCTTTATTTTGCAGCTACAGTGATTGGGTCATGAAAAAACTAAATAAATTACCCTGAATCTAGGAACCATCAGAGTCAAGGTAGAACCTCAGACATGCCTCTTTCTAAAGTCTCTCCTGTTTAAACTATTCATTCATTCATTCAAACAGGTATTCGTTGAGTGTCAAGCATGTGCCAGGAAGTATGCTAGACACCAGGATTACAATGGATAATTTGCTGAAGATAATTTTAAGAGTACTGTGGTACAATGAAGCGTGCTCAGCATTGGATACGGAATGCGAATGCTAAGGAAGTGAATGGCAGGGGCTCCAAGTCTAGTCTCATGGGTCACGGAAGCCCTTCCCAAGGCAGTGGCATTTGAGTTGAGATCGGAAAGCTGAATAGGAATAACAACCCGCTTTTCTATTGGGGAATTATCCTGGTGGCAAAGGGGCTGCCCAGTGCCTGGCCTCTCACTCTGACTATCCTAGACTGATGGGCTGCCAGGGAAGAGGGGAGGGGCAGGGTGGAAGGGATGAAGGGGGAAACCGAAAAAACCTGACTACTGCCAAATGATATTACCAAACTATATTTTGTACTTTAACAATTCCTTTCCTCTGAGTTAACAAGAGTTCCTGTATAATTTGAAACTACAATCTATTTCCTTACCCAGCAGCATCTCTTTCTTCTTCCACAGACACATGGAGATGCAATCGCATCACCTGTCTGTTGGCAGTGCCAATTGTATTCTCCATAACACATTCCTGATGGTGAAGAGTTAAATATGGCAGGTGTGGAGGCGACAGAACAAAGTAAAATATATGACTTACAGGAAAGACTGATCAGTTTTGCAGGGGACAGCATAAAAAACAGCAAATGTTATATATGGAGATTAGCACAAAAAACACAACAGTCACACTTTTATAAAGATAAATAAAATCAAACTGAAAATAATTTTTGCAGTATCTTCTATTATAAATGTAATCTGAACATGTTATCCTACTGGTTTTCACCTTTTCACAGAATTCTGGTTTACCTTCTATTTAAGATTCCACTAAATTAATAGAGAAAACTATTTTGATAGAGTATTCAATTTTGCATTTACAGTTTGAATGTTCATCCGCAATCATTTCTTCTACAATAGAAGGAAAGTAGAAGGTATAAGCTGTTTTCCTCTCCAAGAGCTTTGCCAAGTAGGAACAAAGATAAAATCTGGGCAAATAAGCCAGACTGTAAACTCAAACTGAATTAGCAAAATTTCATAAATGACTCAACAGTTGTGAGAACTAGATATCCCCAAACCAGGAAGCCCGATTTGTGCTTTGGGTGATTCTTCCCTTAAAAGTGAAAGTCTTTGATAACTATAATCACATGCATGTACACTGGAGCTGGGTGCTCACCAAACCTCATCTCCTTTTCGTTTAGGGGTAACCTTCCTTCCCCACATTCCAGCCTCCCCTGGATCAGGTGTGGCCTTGAGACTGAATTCTGGCCAATGAAATATGAGTGAAACTCCTAAGGTAGTGTGGGACCATGAGCACAATCATCCCATTCCTCCATACACAGAGCCCTCATCTGCTTTAGACTAAACTGAGAGGGAGCAAAGTATTGTTTCTACAGCAGCTGACCAAGCAAAGGCAGAAGTGAAACAGGGTCCTCCAGAGAGGACTACAATGGTGCAGACCATGGATGGGTTAGCTGCAGATGTCCTAAATAGTTCCACTAGGCATTGATAGTTGAGAAACTTAAAATTCAGATATTGTAAAGTATTTGGATGACTTTGCAAAGGCCAGGGCATTTTAGAGGAACCAGGTTATAAAACAGGAAGAGGACAGAAGGAAGGATGAGTAAGGATAGCCCAAGCGATACCTAAGATGCCTCTTCCAAGCTTATGAGCTCCTGAGAGCTGCGATTGTGTCCCTCCTTTGCTTAAATGCCTCATTCATGTGCCAGTGTCTATAGAATAAAGTCCCACACGTCTAAAATTGGCCCCTCGTTCTCCATGGTCTCACTCCTGCCTACTCAACCACTGTTTGACCCTCTGTTTGACCCATCCTGCATTACACAGCTATCCTGAACAAGCCCCACCTCATGCCTTTACGCATAGTCAACCCTCTGTAAGGCATGCCCTTCCCTCACCTTATCTGCCTCCAAAACGCATAATCATCCTTCCAGGCTAAGCTTAAAAACATCTCATTTATCTATAGCTTTTGCTGATACTTGTTCTCCCTAGAAAACATGTTTCTGAAGCTGGGTTCCCATAACTCTTTACAACCATTGACAATATGGATCACAGCACTTATCATTAAAGTCGTAATCGTTGCTCTTCATTCTCATCCTTGGCTAGACCCACAGGTCCTTGAAAATGAGAACCATGTGTGACTCAGCTCTTCACTCCCATTAGCCAGTCGAGTACTTGGTGTACACATATGTGCACGCGCACACACACACACACAGGTGTCAAACAATAGGTGTGTGATTGAGTTGAAAACAGGGAACTTGCTGAGGTGTTCAGTACAAATGGAACTGAAGACAGAGGAACACTATAAAGATTTTCCAGAAAACCCAAGAAATATGTCATCAAAAGAAGTCCACTGTAGCCCTTGAATAAGATTTGCCTTATAGACTGTCAGTCAGTCTTAATGCCGAATTACACTTGTCTATAAGTACAGATGTAAAAGGAAAGCAGTCTTGAGGAATAGAAGCTTTAGAGAATACATACCAATAAAAAGTGAACTTGATAATCTGAAAAAGGAAAATAAATCTGGGTCAAAGGACTTTTTGACCCCCAAAATGCCACTCCTTCCTGTCTTTATACCTTGAAAACATTCATTTTTTCCTCCTTAAATAAAACAGGCCTTTATTCCACTGTTAAAATGTAAATGTTAGAAATATCTTATGTGTCCAACAATGGGAGGATGGTTAATTCATCTGGGACTACCCAAGGGAAGAACTTATAACAGGGACATGGGGAAATGCTCATTTAAAATGGTGACTGAGGGCCACCCCTTATGGGCTAGTGGTTAAAGTTCAGTGCATTCCACTTCTGGGACCCAGGTTTGGGACCCAGGTTCAGTTCCCAGGTGTAGAACCACACCACTCATCTGTCAGTGGCCGTGCTGTGGTGGCAGCTCACATAAAAAAAGAGGAAGATTGGCAACAGATGTTAGTGCAGGGTGAATCTTCCCCAGCAAAAAAAAAAAAAAAAAAATATATATATATATATATATATAAAGTGATATATTAAAATGTTGACTGAAAAAGAGCAAGACATTATATCTAAAGTATGATCTCAACCACATATATTTAAAGTCCATGTATATATTTAGGAAAAACAATGGAAAGGAATGCAACAAAATGTGGTAACTGTGCTTTTATCAGCATAGTAGAGAGAGTGAATGGTTTTATTTTCTTTCACTATGTGTGTGTGTGTGTGTGTCTATGTTTAAAATATTTTCTAGGCCTTCTAAAATGAACAGAGAATACTTTCACAATTAGAAAATAATGCAAGAATGCTCTCGTCAGCCTGCCTGGGTTTGAATCCTATTCCCACTTCTTTGTAACTGTGTGACCTTCAGACAAGTACTGTACTTCTCTGTTGCTTCAGCTTACTTATCTGTAAATGGAGATGATGTTCATTTCTTTTTGGGGTTTTTATAAACAATCACAAGACAATACATATAAAGCACTTAGAACACAGGCTGGCATATATTAAACCCTGATCCACGTCATCCAACATTGCTGCTTGTGGAGGTGCCCAGCTGTGCTCTGGAAGGTGAGCAGCCAGGTAAGAAGGGAGGAGGTAGGCTCAGATAACCAACTTTGCCCCCTACACAGTTTTACTCAAGACTGCCCCGGATGCAAACCTGGTAAGTTATTGTTTCGCTGTCACACAAAGCTCAGTTTCCCCTTTGCTCAACCCAGCTGCCAGGGGAGGATTATGCGGGAAGGAAGAAAGGAGCAATTTTCAACCTGATGCTCCATCTGCCTTTGTCCACCTTCTCACCACCCTCGCCCTGTCATTTGTATTTTGTCTTAACTGCCAATTTTGGCCTTAATTGGTAGAACACAGAGAAGCTGAAGTGAAACAAAACGCAGTAGAATATAAAGAGAAAAAGAACCAGAAAAAAAAAAAAGGAATGCATGAATGGCAGCCTCGACTCTGACTATAATCAGAGAAGCAGGCTGGTGTGATACCGTAACACACACGACCTCCCAGTGAAGTAGCCTAACGTTTCATTTACTGCTCCAATTTTCCCATGGCAGAGATAATTTACCTGTGTGATGATTACATCCTGTCTCCGGGCCTCAGCAACTCTTGCCTATCGTTGTACCTTGAATTGGGGAAATCTGTCTGCATTCAGCCAAAGTCCTGAAGATAACTTGGGAGGCAAGGAAATCTTATTTCCCCTCCAACACAGTTGCGGACTTGGTTTCAACCTATTAAAGTCAATTGGTAGATGTGCACAAGTAGGCTAATTAGAGATATTCAGATAGCAAGCACAGGTGCCGTTGGCATTGTACGTTTAAAAGAAAAATCAATGTTCACACACAGGAGAAAAAATTGAGCACTTATTTTGAAGCCACAAATTACAGCAGTGCCCTGCACAGGAAACCAGTGGAGGAGCTGTAGGTCAAGGCACAAATGCCACCTCGCCAGGAAGAATGATTAGGAGGGATGGGCAGACCTCTTACCTCCAGGTCACAAGCCCGAAATGCAGCCCAGCCCTGACTGTGTGATGTTTATAACCAACTGACAGCCCATGTGCAAAGGGCTGGCCAGAAAATTACATTTCCACCAGAAATCATCGTCCTTTCAGCTGAGAGGCTGAACACAGTAGGATCCCTCGAATGAACTCACTTGCTCAGCTCCTGAAGGTGTGTTCCAGCTGACGCTGCTGAGTCAAATTGCACACTGCGGGAAGTTCATTTCCAGCATCCTTGCTCCAGCTCTGTGGCTATGGGCCCTGGAAAGGTGAGGCTTCCAGATGGCAATTCAGTCCCCAGCCCTTGCTTTCCCTCCTAGGTTTCAGTCACAGAGTCCTAAAAAAGGAGCAGAAGACATAAGGACGAGTCTGAATCTCCTTCTCCCAGGTTCCCGGGGCCCAAGGTCCTTGGCAGTACCTAGTCTAACGAGAGACTAAAAATTAGATCTGAAGGTGAAGGATTATCTAAGAATTTTTAGGCTTTGTTTAAACAGGAAACTAATATTTATTAAACCATAACCATATGACGGGCACTCTGTTAAGTGCTTTCCTAGATTTCATTCATTCCACAAACATTTAATTCAGAGCCACTAAGCAAAAAAACGAAAAGAAAAAGTCAGGATACACGGAGGAAGGAATATACTCCCTGATGGAAAGGAATCTGCAGGCATCTTTACAACTTAAGCTTGTGAGGGAATTTTTACCTCTGTCTCACTCCAAAAATTATTCTAGGCAACTTAGAGGTAGGTGGTATCGCTGTCATTACCATCATCATCATCACCATCATCATCATCATCCCCATTTCATGGAGCTGAGAACTGAGGCCAAAAGAATAGAAGTAAAATGCCCACGATTACGTAGCTAGAAAGTGGCAGAGCCCATAACTCAGCATAGACTCTCAAGCCACTGCTTTCTGCTTTACTGCACGCCACCTCTTATTATAGTTCAGAAATGCTTTCAGGTTACCCAAAAGCTAGGTTAGATCAACATGGAGACAACAGACTACCTGGTACTGTTCTAAAAACCAAAAGAAAAAAAAAATACCTTTTTTTTTTCCATTTCAGCATGACAACCTGAATCACCCAAACTGGTCAGTCCTACCATTGGGAAAGCCAAGCCCTCTTGCCCTAAGACTTAGTTTTCATGTTGAATTAAAAATAATTAGCAGCATTCCACAATATACCAAGCAGAATCAGAACACTGCGGTCCTTGCCATTTGGGTGGCCAAGAAGAAATGTCCTTTCCTTTTGAGAAAGTCCAAGAAAGAGAAGCTACATGACAAGGTGGAGAGGACCCAGCACCTACATCCAGCAGATCTCAGCTTGAATCCTGAATGTACCCCTGGGTGGTTATACAACTCTGGGCATATTAATATTAGTGTCCACGTCTGTGGAAGGATGGTGGTAAATCCCACTTTGCAGGATTATTGACCAAATGCATGCAAACTACAGAGAAGCATCCCAGAGCCTGGGAAGAACTCAATAACTGGACACTATTATTTTTGTGACTGGTCCTAAGCCTCTTGGAATTGATGTGTGGCAGAAGAGCAGCTTTACAGCATGTTCCATGGAACCCTCCATTTTAACTGCACAGGGAACAGCACGCTGCTCCCCTCTTGAGGTGCACACGCCCCTCTTGAGTCTGAGCAGTCATTCACTATGCATTTCCAGGGCCACCCATAAAAGCTCCAAAATCCTCAGAAGTCACAGAGAAGTTGTTTTTATAGAGTGTGATTCCCTGACCCAAATCAGTCTTTGCCTTTGAATCAGTTTATGTTACCAGTTATTTAGCAGATTGATTGCTGCTATGGCAACTGCACATCCCTCCGCACAGACACAGCCATAAGTCCTTGCTACGATCCTGGCTTAGTCTCCCTGGCTGCATTCAGTCCATGCCAAAAATTAGAGAATATTGGGAAAATTAATTGCCTTCTGCACTACAGGCACTGGGCCTGCTCTGTAGTGCAAAGAACAAATGAAGCCTAGTGTGTGGAGCGAGGCCTGTGCTTATGGCCAGCAGCCTGGGAGGAGAGAGAGCTGAGGAGTTCCCAGCCGTGCTCTGGCCACACTGCTCACCTTTGGCTCCACGGTTTCTGCCAAATATCAGTGCAGGAGGTACTCAGAGACTGCAAATGCCTTTTGGCGGTGATCTGGAGTCTTTTCGGAAAGGTTTCCACTCGAGTAAGAAGAGAACAAGCTTTTCCTTGCGTCACAAAGAGCTGGATATAGATTCTGAGTCTACCACTTCCTAGCTGCGTGGTCTTAGGCAAATCCCTTCAACTCTGAAACCTCCGTTGTCCCCTCTACAACATGGAATTAAGACTAGTATCTGCTCCCCTGAGTTGGTACGAAGATGGTAAGAAACCACAACCCTGGCATGTAGATGGCATCTGATAACTCTCTATTCCATTCTGCCTTATCTGCCCTTGTCACTTTTCTTGGGTTTTTTATCCTTTCTGCCTAGTTAGCAAGAGAGGTGATTAGGCTCAACAGGAGCGAGTTCTCTGCTGCCCTCTAAATATTTCCGATGTAGGAGCTTGAGCTTCAAATTCTGCTGTGTGTGTCAAATTTGCTGTTTGATGCAGATCCGTGCTCCCGGCTAGTTTCAAGTCAAAGGGACGGACTGGATCCTACAAGTGAGTTTTGCTCTGCCCCGTTCTGTCACCTCAGGCTTCTCTCCTTATCTCTGATCAACCTTCTTTAAAATGCAATTGTTTATCATGAATGAAGGTGAAAAACTAGCGTGTGAGTATAGAAATGGCACCCACCCCTGGAAGAGCCCCTCACCTCGCATACTCTGAGCCTGGCGGAGCTGTGATCTCCACTGGCCAAGGAACCCATGTTATTAGCAGCCACGCTATTTCTGCATCCGGAGATGCCTGGAGCACTTATGGAAATTCTTCTGAACCATATGTTGTTTTTATGTTTTAACACTCTGTATGTATATATAATTTGCATAAATACAAAGATAAATAGCTGTCCTGTATTTCTCTGAAGATTGTAAACTCTAAAGAAAGAGGTAGAAATCTTGCCATATATCGGCCTTAATGGCATAGCGTTTGGTATACAGTGAAGAGTCAGCAAGTGCAAGACCACACTGACTCTGGGACTTAATAATTAATAATTTATGATGCCAATATTCTCATTTTATGTACTTTCTCCCATGAAGGGTGAGACAGAACGGTGCAATCAGACGTGAGGGTGGAAGCACTACCACACTATAAGCCAACTCCACTTTCAGCAGCTCACTCTGAAGGTCCCAGAATTCAGGGTCAGTTCCCTGCGATCAAACGATTTGGCTAAAGTAGCGCATGGTTCACAAGGTATAACCAGGGGCAGCCAGTGACCTGGGAGAACAATACGTCTTCAAAGTCAGAGAGACTTGGGTCCTGGATTCGAAGCCTGTCTAAGCTTCAGTTTCATCCTCTTTAACATCGATACTATTCATATTTATTTGCCTCGCAGGGTTGTAGAATGTGATGGCTAGGAGTGCAAACTCTGCAGTTCAGAGTGTCTGAATTGAACTCCTGACCTGACCACTTAGAGGTGAGTGAACCTCAACAGGTGGCTTTACCGCTCGAAGCCCCAGGTTCCTCATCTTAGAACTGGATAATCAAGGCCCTACCTGATGGTGTTGTCGTGAAGATGAATTTGATTATCTGTGTAAGGTGCTTAGCACGGGGCCTGACACATGAAAGAGCTCAATAAACATAGCCCATGGTAGTCGTGCTAGTAGTAAATGAGAGTATGGGTATAAAGAGCCTGGCTCTTAGCAGGCTTTAGAAACAAATGGAAACGTGAAGCAACTGAAAAGTGTGTTGTCAAGAAAATTCCAGGGCCAGCCCCTTGGCGTAGTGGTTAAGTTCACACATTCCGCTTCAGTGGCCTGGGGTTCACAGGTTGGCATCCCAGGTGCGGACCTACACACTGCTCAACAAGCCATGCTATGGAGGTGTCCCACATACAAAATAGAGGAAGACTGGCACAGACATTAGCTCAGGGCCAATCTTCCTCAGGCAAAAAGAGGAAGATTAGCAACAGATGTCAGCTCAGGGCCAATCTTCCTCACCAAAAACATTTTTTAAAAAGCAGCCAGTAATGATCAATCCATAAAAAAGAAAAGAAAAGAAAATTCCAGACACCACTGCAAACCTCTTTAGAATCAAAAAGTTGGACGGGCACCTGTTATGATAAGAAAGGAATCCTCCTATAAATCCATCTCCCCATTGCAATTGTTTCAGTGCTAGCAGAGCAGTAAAGGCCAGGTTCATGTGCAGCCTCCCTGGTTTGAAATGCTGCCTGCTGGAACACATGGACCAGGGGCTTCTTGCCCTCCATAGCCCCGAGAGTGGGTGATTACCAGCTCCTGCCAAAGGTCGTGGGGAGAGGAAACACAAAAGCAAAATTTTAAATGAATCGGTATAACAGGACAGTGCCAAAAAAAAAAAAAAATCATCAGTGGACAGGCTGGTCAACCAGCCCCTGAGAGCAACATGGCAATTCACTTTGAATAAAGGGGCCATCTCTGAGCCCAATAAGGCAGTTCCCTAAGAGTTAAAGCAATAAAAAAAAACAATGATTTTTATAGACACCTAGCATAGATCAGATTGCTGGTCATGCTGCTTTTTTTGTTTTGTTTCTTCAAAGATACACCCACACACCTTTGGCAGTGTTATCCTCAAACGACAAGATGTTACTTCTAAGCTGCAAGACCTCAGGCGCTATCTGTCCTCACCCACACCCAACTGTCTACCATCTTCAGCACCAAACATATCCCTGAGGACGAAAATGGCCCTTCAGTTCCAGAGCCATTTAAACTGAAAAACCAGTTAAAGTGCCATTCCCAAAATAAAACAGAAACATGGCCACTGGCATGAAATATTTACAGCTGTGAGACACAAAAAAGGCCTTACTTGACCTGGTAGGCAAGGGAATGAGGCAGTTACACAAACAGTAGAGAAGCGATTCACCCTAAAAACCTTCTCTGTTCTGGGATCCCTACGTGCACCCATCGCTCAAGCTAAAGTCCCACGACTTGACTTCAGCTGCTTCCTTCCCTCATCCCTATACTCACTCACTGACATAGTTCCATTTATTCCACTTCTAACATATCTCCAGAATCTGTGCTCTCCTTGCGTTTTGGAAACCCCTCATATCTCACCAGGGACCAAAATAGCCACTCATTCACAGGTATTTCTCCATCCCGTATCCCCCTGCTCCGTTTCCAATTGCTTTCCACACTACAACAGCATGGCTTTGAAGGTCCTTCAAGACCAAGATCCTACATACATTTCCAGTTTTAGCCTTTGCCCAGTCCCTGAAGCCTCCTGCCAGCCCACCGTCTCCTATACATCCTGAAACATGTCACACACGTGTGCTGTGGTACATGCTCTTCCCTCTGCATGGAACTATCTCCACCCTGACAAACCCTCCCACTCCTCCTTCAACACTCAGCTCCAAAGTCTCTCTTTTGCTCTCTATCATTCCTGGATTCCCTCAGTTAGAGTTAGTGGCTCCCTACACTGTGCTCTCTTTGTCCTTTTATGTCCTTTCATTACAGCACATTGCATGCTGTATGGCAATTGTCTTTATGTTTGTTTCTCTGTCCACTCCTGTTCTATGTTCTTTTATGTGATGGTCGGGCAGGTACAGATGCAAGAGGAGACAGAGGAGAAGCTAAGGAAAAGAAAGTTTGTTATGCTCACAGGTCCTAGAAACAAGAGGCAATGATCGCCACACAGGGCCACAGGAGAAGTGCTAGGTTTTAGTCAGGAGGCAGAAGATAGGAGCAGGGGAAATGTTAGAACAGAGCCTTTATTGGGGTTTCCTCGGGAAAGGCAAGGCAGGGCAGGGTAAACATTTTAGGACTGGCTAGTTGGACTAGTTTCCTCAGGCTTTAAGCTCTAAGGGTAGCCCCTAGTTGCCTGCCATGGGAGTCTGGGATGATTAAGGCAGAGGAATATTGCCTTCTGGGGTGTACAGGTCAGCCACAAGAGGTGTGGCTCTGGATCGGTCAATTTCCTTATCAAAGGCATGCTCCCAGCTGAGCCCTTTGCTAACTCTAAGGACTGACTAGTCCCTGAAGGGCCAGGCTCTCCCCAGGCAGAAACGTTTTTAAGATGTCAAAACATCATAATATACAGAAAATAAAAAATACAAACAATACAACTCCCAACCCCCAACTAAACCCTGGGCTCTTCCCTACTCTATTTATTCTAGGCCCTGTTCTAGCAATGGCTAATAGCAGGGCGCATGCTCCACCCATGCTGACAGGCACCAGGTTACTGGTTTTCTACAGGTAGTTCTTTCTGACTAGTCAATGCCCTTAACATACTGGTTAGTAAATATTTTGAATATCATCCTAGATTGTAACTGCTTTACATCTATTATCACAGCCTTGTGAGGCATGTATTATGATCCACATTTTAGAGATCCAGAAACTTGGGTCAGAGAAGTTAAATAACCTGCCCAAATCACATATTGGTAGATAGCAGAGGCAGAGTGGGAAGCCATGGCTGCCAGCCTTGGAGCCCACGCTCTCTCCTGCCCATCACACTGCCGCTTTGCTCTTTGTTTTTTCTTCTAAACTCAGGCATCTAGAACAGTGCGTGGCATCCAGTAGACATTCATTAAATGATTGCCTAATGAATAAACGCCTAATGAATTACGGTACACATAGCAGTGAAATAAAATATTTGAAACTTTTCCCACAGTTGATCTACTCTATGGAACAAAAAGGTGGAAGGTCCATAACCATGTTTTTAACCAAAAGACATGCCGTAATAAGAACTGCTAACCACATCAAAATGTAATACGTTCTTACCTCTACGAGCAATTTCATTATAATAGCTACTTAACAAGTGCCTCCCATGGAACAGGTCCTGTGCTAAGAGCTTTGTGTTCATGATCTTATTTCATTCTCCCACCAACCCTGCATGTTAGAAACTATATCTTAATCCTCATTTTTGATGAGGAACCAGAGGCTCACAAAGGATACGCAATATGTTTAATGATTCAGAGCTGGTAAATGGCAGAGCAGAGATTAAAAGTTATGTCAGACTCTGCAAAATGCCTGACCTTTCCACTATGTCACGTGACCATTTTCCTTTATGTCCATGTATTATTTGCAGTATGAGTGCAGAGGGCAGGAAATGGGATTTCAGACTACTTGGAGGTCTCTGAGACAAAAAGGTGCTACATCACTATTAAGTAGCTCTGTCGGTAATGGATTGTTGTGGCTTCCGTCTTCCGGGCCCAATGGGAGGCTTGGTCATGGGCTCAGGACCCATCTCCTGCTGGAATCTTATTAGTGCTTCCTCTGCACAAATAAGAACTGGTGTATTGTGTTAAATTGACTGACACAAACAACCATGCTTTATCCAGAAATAGAAAATGCAATTTTCTTTAGCAAAATAGAACATAGGAAGTGGTGGGGGTTGAAATGTCATGCACAGAACAAAGGTTTGGCAGAGGAGAAAGGTTAAAATCAATCACCCTACAGGGGAAAAAAAAAAAATGGTCTGCAGTATTCTGTAGTAATTATCCACCCAAAGGCACGCCATAGAATTGGGAGCCATTGCCACTTAGAAACACTTTTAAAAAGGAAAGAAAGAAAATTCCCCACCCCATAATGTTAATGTTTTCCTTTGCATAAATCATTTGGAAAGATCACAGATATACTGCTGAAAATAAAAAAGAGAAGGCCATTTAAATATTCTTACCTCTAGTGGTAGGAAATGACCTTTTCATATAAGAATGAGGTAAAGAGAAACCAAAACTACCCTCTCAACAGAAACCACCACCAGGACATTACTACTCTGATTTGTATGCTGAAGGAAATTAGAATTTTAGTCAAAAATAAAGGATTATCTGCCACTCATATCTTCTAGTCAATAACCTTCTCTTCAAGTGGAATGTCCATTCACTTTGCTACAGTTTCACAAATTTTAAATCATTGTATGTCTTTCCTGGAATTATTTTGTTTTGTTTTGTCTTTCCACAGCAAGGTTTTCCTATGGCTTCTACCTAAGATTACACGTCCTTCCAGGTCCTACCACTGATGTTTTTGTCCCAACTCCCCCTGGTTTTAACCCCATGACGCTCTCCATTCAGACCATGGGGTAGTTGTTAAGAGGAATCGTAAAACAAAGACAACAAAATATTGGCTTCTGTGGTCAACTGCTAAGGTATGGGGTAAAATAGAAACATTTAAAAAATGTAGTTCATCAAGCAACAGTCAAGAAAAGTACAAAGGAACCAATGCTCTGTCTCTGAGAAGGGAACCTACACTATGTCCCTCTGGCCAAGCCCAGGGAAAGACCAAATTGTTTATGCAGACCCTGTTTCCAGTTCAACTAAAGACAGAACAGAAGGAGAGATTTACATCATAGCAAAAGAGAAGAGAATTAGAGATCAGCCTTTCATTTATCTATTTGTTTTTGTTTATTCATGTAACATGAGATGGCAAATAGAATTATTAAGTCAAAACAGTGAAATCATTTAAAACTAAAAATACACACAGTGTGGTTCAACCTTGATTTAGGAGGACTGGAGTGAGGAAATAAACAGGCTCAAGGTTCCAGAGAGCCAGATAGGTCGTCACCTCTGATAAAATACGTCCATAGTGATTTCCCACATTGAAAGCCTCTTCCTTGCTCGGTAGACTCTGGAAAGTGACTTTTTATCTGAACAAGTCATAACACACCTTCTGAGTATTAACTGTCCCCAGGAACTCCTGTCTCTTACTTAATAAAAGTGATGTGAAATGAGAGATAAGGACTATAAGGTATCCTGACTTAGAAAAATTAGCCTATAAAATTTTTAAGGGATTTGGTGAGGATAAAAGAACTTTAGCATTTAAGTGGGAGGAATCTTAGAGAATTTGAGTTTGTTTTTGGAGAGAAAATGCTGCAAAGATGATACTGATGAGAAAAGAGCATAGCTACATTACCTTGAGCAAGTCACTATATTCTCTTGGGGTCTCGATTTGCTCCTCTGTAAAATGGAAGAGTTCAGCATGTAAGTATCCTTAAGTCTCTTTCTGGCTATAATATTTATGAATTAAATCAGAGCTAAAATTAGAACACAGAGTTTAAGCTTTTTAATTATCTGCCTAGGACATTTTAAATAGCCATTTTCTCTTTGCAATTGTGGTATGTGTCTGAGAGAGAAATTCAATATTCAGGAGAGAAAACATTCTGTCTCTTCCTTGCCTTTTCCTTCCCTCAGTCTGGCTTCTGGAGAATAAAAGGCAAGAAAGGGAATGTGCAAAGCAGATTCTTAGGCCGGCCTCTCCATTCAATGAACTCTCAGAATTATTCCAGTTTCTGAATAAAATGATTCCCTCCTTCACCCCTAGCACTTATTTCTTTGGTCAACCATTAAAAGGGATGAAGCGAAAGCATTGCCCAGCAAGAAACTCCTGCAGCTGGCAAAAATGAAAAGCAAAGATCCTCTCTTACAGGTCAAATCGAACTGACACAACACAGATAAAGCTAAGCTGCGAGACAAAAGGCAGACTCACAAGCAGTTGAAACCAGGGAGGAAACTATTTTGAGTTCCTTTCACCAAAAATTATAACATATTTGTGCTTTGTTATCAGAGCCACCTGGAACTCTCTGGCTTTTCTTTATTAATATTATTATTACTATTGAAAGCTTTGTTTTTCACGCCGACAAGCTATTCCCTGATTAGCAGGAATATTCCTGCTCTTTTAAAACCTGCTGTCATACTCTCGTGTTCTAGCCGAGCCCTGGGGCAGTCGGAAACAAACAGCTTCTTTTTCTCATTGTGGTCCAGGAGTTTAAGATCCTACCTGCATAGAGCTGGAGTTATTTGAAAAGTCTCCTGTTTCCCAGGAGCCCCACAGCTGTTTTAGAGAGAAAGTGACCTGGGATTTGCCACTGGGCATACAGCTTGCTTTTCAAAGCACACTCTGCTGGCCCAGAATTGGCTTTCCCCCTCACCGTCCTGCTCAAAATGGGAATGGAAATGCCTATGTGGCCAACTGAAGCGTACGCTTTCATGCTGGAGTCTTATTCGGGAGCTAGGGACATGCTGATGCTCAGGGAGTTAGTACAAAGAAAAGAAACATCTCTGCACTCACATCTCAAAGTTTCAATGGAAGAGAGAGGCAAGCCGGTGGACACAGCGAAGGAGAAGGCTTGAGGGTGTAGAATTGGGAGGCCTGACCTTTGAAGTAGGGGACGTGTTAAAGAAGGGAGGATGGTTAATGGCCTGGAAATTCCTTGGGAAGGTGGGAGAGTGGCAAGCTTCCTTCCTGATCCCACAAAATGTGGGGTTTAGGAGAGCATCAGTCTTCACTGCAGAGCAATTTACAGAAACACCATCCTGAGAAAGTTAAAGGTTCTAAATTCTGGAGGACTAGCATTTTGATAAAAGCTTGCGGGTGTGGGATAATCATTAACAAAGCAAGGAATGTCTGTGAGCGCACAATGGAAAGGGTCCAGAGGAATGTTAATATTTGGAGGAGCCACAGGTGAGGAATTGCAGAGTAATCAGGGAATTTCAGCTTTAGAGAGGATGGATAATCTGACAGGAATGGAAGGGCACAGCTTTTTGGAAGTGACTCGCCTTAACTGACCTAACTTTGGCCAATTAGCTAAACTTTCCAGAGAGAGAGAGAACTGCTATGCCATTAGCAAGTGGATACAAAAGGGCCCATCCTGGCAGGGGCAGCAAAGAGGTCTGTGGATTATTTTTAGAGAAAAGAAAATACTAGGTGGGGTTGGGAGGAGCTGATCATGCACATAAACACATACATACATAAAGCCAGCGTTCCTGCTTCCACTGAGCCCTTCCATGTGGAAGAACAGTCGCTTGCTGCAGTGGAGCTTGGCACGGGGTTAGGACATGGGATCAAGGAGCTCTACCAAGAGGTTATGAAGAGGGAGCGTGCTGCTCTTCCTGGGGACTATCAAATGGGTATTATTAAACTTCTGGCATTGATAGAATGCTGCCTTCATTCAACTCAGCACGCTTTAGGAGAACGAGTAATAACCTGGGAGTCAGGAGACTTGACTCCTACACCCAGCACCCCTTTGACCCTTGAAGGAGAAGACTGCCTGTATTCAGCGCTGGCCCTCTCTCTGCTCCTCCGCAAGCTGGCTTCTGCTCCCACCTTTCTGACTCATCTTCTCAAGGTGAGATCAGCAACGACTCCTTCTGCCACAGCGCCATCGATGGAGACTCAGTCTGAACAGGGGATACTTTTCCTCCCTCGGTTTCCCAAGAACCAAGTTGCCCGCTTCTTGTCCACTGGAACCACTCCCCAGCACTAACTGCTGGTAACGCAGGACCCATCATTAATCATCTCTCTACCTCAAGTAAGAGTGTAATGACTGGTAAAAAAAAAAAAAAAAAAAAAGGAATAAAATACTTTTATCACTAAGCCTCTATTTACTCATCTTTTCAAAATAAAAGTTTGGACTTCAAACTTTAAAATATGTGATTGCACGATCTTCTTATAGTGGCTTTACGGATTCAAGAATCAAGGAACCTCATTCAGGGAAAAGATTCACTCAATAGAAGACTCTGGAATCTAGTACACAACAAGGATAAGTGAGAATACAGTCTCCTCTTCCCTTTTCAAGGTCCCAGAGGGAAGATATCAGCACTTTTAGGTTACTGAAACCACAGCTTTGGATATGTAACACCATCTGCTCAATAAATAGCTCAGTATTAATGCACAGATACATAATACATAGATATACCGAATATAATGGCTTTAATGTAGCCATTATTTCACTCTCTTTAGAACATGATCTAACTTATTGTGCTGTATAGTGTAATGAAATCTAACTTCAATTTGAGTAAACAGAGTGTTCTTTTTAGCAGTCTCTGCTTATGATGCTTAATGATAATTACACAGACCTATTTATATAAACACATTAAAAATGGTTCTGCTGTTATTATGTCAATTCATTTGTCATGACTCGGTACATAATTCCTTACACTCATTCTTTTTAGAGTATAAAAATAATACTTTCTAATTATAACAAAATTAGAATACAGTCAGAAAAGTAGAAAGAAGATCTTGTTGATCACAAAAAATCCCAACATTCAATGGCATTAGATGATCATTTGGTTCATTTCCTTTTTGGGATTTCTCTTAAAATTTTTATTTTACAGAAGTTATTTAAACACAGTTTATCTTGAAAAGAATACATATATCGCCTTCCCTGAAAATATGAATACTTGATCATAAAGATATTTGGGATTAAATTGTCACTTCAAAAACGTATCTTACAGAGAGCATTCACATGGTTTTTAAATAGAAATCTCTAAATATCTTATTCACAGTTGATAGCGGTAATGTACCTTTTAAATAAATAAAGCTAAATAAAGTACTCAGAAAATTAATGCTATTTAACATTCCCATCAAATCGATGTAAACACTACCCACACCTCTTCTCTCTCAACAGCTTAATCACGAAGTATAGATGCCACCCAACTCTCAGAGAAGCACATGATGAGAGCAGAGCGCAGGTGTCAGGTTATCCCAGGCCACTCTTCCTGACACAGCTGTCCTCCAGTCATTCTAGTGGATCCATCTCACAGTTCCAGCCCCCAGGAAAAGGAATGGAAAGAAGAAACAGAGCAATGAACTGTTCTTATTAGGCTGCTGCCCGATTTCTTTTGGACCTTAAGACTGAGAAGCTGAGATCTCTCTGAAGGTGAGGGCCCATGTCTCATTCACTTCTGTATCCAGTGACAAGCACTTCATATGGCACACGGCCAAAGCTCTATTAGTATTTGTTGACTGCTGAATGAAGGCCATGGACAAATGACCAATTAGGAATACTTTCCACTGTAAGTAGCAGAAAACACAAATGCAGTGACGTAAGCAAAAAATAGGTGTTTATTGTTATATAGCAAGAAGTCCAAAAGAAGGAAGTTGTTGATATTTGTTCAACGGTTCAGCAATGTCAGGGTTGATGTCTCTCAAATTCTTTCAGCCTTCCCCTTATGGTCTCAAGATAGCTATATTAGTCCTAGTCATGAATCCATGTTCAAGGCAAGAACAGGCCTTGAAAAGACCCCAGCTGACCTCCAGTTAAAACTCATTAGCAGTATCACATGACTGCCCCTGGTTGCAAGGGAGCCTGGGAAAATGATTCTCTTTTCTGGAGCTGAGCATAAAATCTGGATTCTGTTAGCAAGAAAGAAGGAAGAAATGGATCCTGGACAGGCAACTTGCAGTGTCTGTGTCAACATGTAGTCTCCCTCCATCTTCTTAAAGTCTAAATGATGAGAGAAGTATGCACTGAAAACAATGTAAAATAACCAAGAAAAGAACATACATTTCACTGCAAGGTGCTTTAGGTTTGATGACTCACTGACAGGCGCTATTGATGACAGTGACTTGGTGAATCAGAGGGAGCAGGTAGTTCAAGAAGGAAGTCCATCAAGAATCTTGAGAACGCACAAGTCTTGAGCGGTACGCTCACCCCCATGATATGTCGGGATCTCCTCTCCTTGCAAAGGGACCTAATATAGGATAGAAACTTGAACAAATTTGATTTGTCAAATTTAGCTGAATTATGGATGTCTTTCTTTGGTTTTAATGTGGCTCGCTATTTTAAAAATAATTAAGAGGATTTTTAGAATTGGAATTGGAGGAGACTCTGTTCAGCCTTCTTTTCCTTGCATCATGCAGTCCCTGCTTGAAATTTTCAGCAATGAGGAGCTCTTTACTCTTTGAGGTCGCTCACTCAATTTTTGAATTACTCTAATTATCAGAAAAATCTTTCCTAATTGGAACTAGATTTTACCTCCCAGTATCATAAACCCATTGGTTTACACTGTTTTCTAGAGTGACCAGAATTAGCTTGTCTCTCCTTGCACATGACAACTCTTCAAATAAATTAACAAAGACACCTGTTCTCTTACTGAAACAGTTCAGGTCCTTGAACTCTTCTCTCGTTGGCAAAGCTTCCACAGCCTCCCTCCCCCACCCTTTCTTCAACCTGGTTGCCCATCTCTAGGCATTCTGTGCTAGGGAATATCTCATATTTTAAAGCCCCTGCAATGAGACAATGCTTTGTATGGGCTCTGACCATTCCAGAGCAGTAGTCTACACCAACTTTGATGTCAACACTAGGCATTAAAATTTTTGCTGGAAAATTTCACCTTTTTGGTTTTGGTGCATAGCTCTGGGCCTAAGAAAACTTATCTGAGATCTTCACTGATCAAACACACTCTCTTCTGATATATTTGCCATAATTTCATCCAAGTCATTAGAAAAAAGAAAAAAATTTGAACAAGACTGGAATAATATGCTATGAGAGCTTTCCCTTCACGTTATCAAGCCATTAATTAATGTTTGGATAAATTGGTTGTTTAATTGCCTATTAATCTACTTCAAAAGAGAACTCCACATTTCTCCATTTGATGCAGAGTTCCTGGGATTTTCCTTTCTGTATCTTCTCTTGGTAATTTAGAGCCATCCTAAGTCATTTATTTGCCATATTCTCCACCACATTCTAAACAGTATGGCACAGATGTCTGGCAATCCTTTAAAAATCAGGTGGAAAATAAGGAAGGAAAGTTAACATTTAGGTAGAGTTATTAAATAACAAATGCTGTGCAAGGAGGTTTATATCTATCATTCCTTTCATTCTTCCTAATCACCCTTGGAAGTTTTATAATGCCCAACTTCCGTTTTTTAGAGAGATTACAAAACAAAGTTCATTGCAGTTAAAAAAATTTCCTTAAGATCTGTGCTGTTTTTTCTGGCACCAAAAACATGTTTTTCCACACTAATTCTCCAATTCTCCAACATCAATATGGTGTCCAACAACTCAGTTCTGACACTAACTCCTCAGGATTAGTGCAGACCCCACAAGTTAAGGGCTCAGTCCCACAAGACTGCCCTTCTTCTAATGCCACCTGCAAATGAGGTGCACAGGCTACCCACAGTTCTGCTCAGCCAACTACAAATTCCGGGGCTCCACTACCCCCTTGTCAAGTGTGACAACTCCCTAGAATGACTCACAGAACTCAGGAAAATGCTCTACTTATGCTCTACTACACCACTCAGGGAGAGTCAAATGGAAGAGATGCATCGGACAAGGTAGGGGGAAGGGAGAGGGTTAACACACAGCTTCCACGCCCTCTCCAGGCATGCTGCCTTCCTAGTACATCAATCTGTTCACTAACCCAGAAGCTCCCTAAACGTGTCATTTAGGGGTTTATATGGAGGTGGGCATGACTGATGAAATCATTAGCCATTGGTAACTAAACTCACTCTCTAGCCCTTCTCCCCTTCCTGGAAGTCAAGAGGTGGGGATGAAAGTTTTAACCTTCTAATCACATGACTATCTAGGTCCTCCCCTCTCCCATGAGTCACCTCATTAGCATACAAGACAGTGAATCCCAGGGGTTTTAGGAGCTCTGGGTCAGGAAGAGTGGACAGAGGCCAAATCTTTATTTTTTATTATATCCCCAAATCACATTGTTACTACATAATGGTGTAGCCATATTTCAAATTCAGTTCTGCCTATCACTGAATTCCATATCCTTCTCTTACAACGAACTTCCTTCTGATGAATCAGATCTTTTAAAAATTTGAATGAAAGGCTATATTAGTACAAGCTATTTTGAGACGGGCACCAAGTAGAAATATCCTGTGTCAAAGTCACATCATCTGAAAACTAGTAATCAAGAAAATGAGGTTGAGAAATTTGTTTTTCTCATTCTGAATAATCAGGCTCAGCACTTTCATTGTCATATTTACCCTTCATAGGCTAAAGCACGTCAAATAGGTAAGGCCTTCGTTCTCCATCAATTGTTTGTTACGAACTGTAGGTTAATGATCCAGCCAATATTTCACAGTAAATTTCACATTTGCCATTCACCCATAGATCCACCCACATACATTCAATATTGGGGGTTTAAATATTGTGCTTTCCAAACACTCATTTAAAAGCAAAAAGAAATAAGTTTATCACATACAAAAACATTTTAAAACACTTAATGAGTAATACTATAGGAAAATAATGATTTATAGTCTGAAGTACTTGCATACCAAAAAGTACAGTGTGCTCTGTGTGGGTCTGTTTCTGTCAGAAGCAAAATTATATGGAAGACATTCTTGGGGTGGGAATTGGAGGATTTTTTGATACTCTACTCCATTTTCCAAGAGCTTGGTAGAATGACTAACGTAGTCTTCAGTTTAGTAAGAAACATGGGTTGTAAATTTCCATTCTAAGTTTTCTAGCAACAATGTAATTTAGATCATTTATTGAGTTCCTTTGACACTTAAAATGTGTTTCCAAATATCTTGGTCACTTGGTCATCATATTATTGAACACCTCTCTGTATTCAAAATGTTCTAATGGGTGGAGAAAAATACGCAAGCAATCAAAGATAAGTTGCCAACCTTTATGCAACTCACAGTCTAACTGGGTCAAGAGGATGAATGCACGGAATACCGGGAGACTTTCACAAGGATGAAATGTCTCTAGCTGTCTCTAGACCCCCCAGGAATCCAGAAAGTAGAAGCGCGTGAGTTGGGCAGACTCCTCCATAAGCCAAGTCTTCTCTAATCAATCCGTATTTGTAAAGAGAACAAAAAGATAGAATGTGACTCTGCCAACAACAAACACTGAAGGTTCTTTATTTTACCTGGTGCATGTCTACACACAGACCATGGTAGAATACTTCAAGACTGTTATGAAAAATGAGCAGTTCCTCCTGTGGTCTCTTAGAGAGCTGATCTTGGTCCTCAATACTTTACCCTAACAGGATCCACACTTCAAACCCTGAAACTCTTGGTGATAATGAAGTATCCTAAGCCCAAACCTCTGAAGACAGGTATCTGTCAAGATCCTGTGCCAAAGAGTGGAACAGTGTCTACAGTCCCCCCTTAGCTGTGGGGGAAAGGTTCTAAGACCCCCAGTGGATGCCTGTACCTGCAGATAGTACCAAACCCTACAAAAACTGTTTTTTCCTATATGTACATACCTATAATAAAGCTTAATTTATAAATTACATACAGTAAGAGATTAACAACTATAACTAATAATAAAATAGAGAAATTATAACAATATACTGTAATAAAAGTTACCATAGATCTTAGCAACCTCAGCATACAACTTTTTTCTTTCCTTAATAAGTTGAGAGCTTTCACCTTTTCACTTAAAGGAAGCACTTTACAGCTTCTCCTTGGCATATACGAATTGCCAGCATCACTACTCTTGTACTTTGAGGCCATTATTAAGTAGAATAAGGGTGACTTGAACACAAGCACTGTGATACCGTGACAGTAGATCTGATAACTGACACACCTACTCAGTGACTAACGAGTGGGAAGGTATACGGCATGGATCTGCTGGACAAAGGGATGATTCACATTCCGGGGGAGACGACACAAGATTTCATCAAGCTGCTCAGAATGGCAAGCAATTTAAAACTTATTAATTGTTTATTTCTGGAATTTTCCATTTAATAACTGAAACCACGGAAAGCAAAAGGGGAGACTACTGTACTTCTGTTTCCATACGACAGTAGTAGGCACTTGGCAAAAATGATAATGAGAAAAAAGTCACACTCCCTCACCATAAATGATTTCTTGATACTCCATTTCCTGAGGCTATGTCTATCTCTAAAATCAAGGTGAAAGACAGGATACAGACACTCCAGTGACAAATAGCTGAATGGAAACCACACAGTCCCTCTTCAGAATCTGGCAAAGTTTATGTTGATATCTAAAATCCCAATCTCATGGGGCCGGCCCGTGGCCCAGTGGTTGGGTTCTCGAGCTCTGCTTCAGAGGCCCAGGGTTTCGCCAGTTTAATGGTGCAGACCATGGCACCGCTCATCAGGCCACGCTGAGGCGGCATCCCACATGCCACAAGTAGAAAGACCCACAACTGAAAATACACAGCTATGTACTGGGGGGCTTTGGGAGAAAAAGGAAAAGTAAAATCTTAAAATCCCAATCTCAGAACTGTTGTATAAACCTACAAAAGGACATCTTTTGTTCAGGTCCCTTTCTGACTGACACAAAAGATTTCAGTCATTTTGAGACACTGCTTTGAAAAATACATCTGCTATGGTCTAAATGTCTGTACCCCTCCAAAATTCACATGTTGAAAGCCTAACTCCCATACTGATGGTATTACGAGGTGGGGGCTTTGGGAGGTGAATAGGTCATAAGAGGTGAAGCGTTCATTAAGTGGATTAGTACCCATATAAAAGAGGCCCAAAGAGATCCCCTGCCCCTCCTGCTATGTGAGGGTTTAAGAATCTGGCAGTCTACAACCTAGAAGCCAGGCCTCATCAGAAACAGACCATGCTGGCACCCTGCTTTTGAACATCCAGCCTCCAGAACTGTGAGCAATAACTTCCTGCTGTTTATAAGCCATCTGGTCTATAGTATTTTGTTATAGCAGCTCGAACAGACTAAGACAACATCCTAGCATACATCTTGGGGAAGGCCAGCAACCCCCTATACTTCCTGCTATCTCCCACAGCTCGAGCACATGACGCTTACTGATTGGTGCTATACACCAACATTCGCTGAGAGAAGGCATCAGATAAAGAACAACACAGTGTGAACTTTGCATTCACAAATTTCCTTAAAATCCATTAAAAGAACTCAACAATCTTTTCTATATGGACATCTGTATATCGTTCCGTAAAAGTCAAGGAGAGATTTCTGTTTCCAAATATTCTGTGCTAATTTCCTGTTGGCCCCATCTGTACTTAACTCATCTGGAATTCCTTCACGTGAGACTCAGCTGGCTGGCTCTCTGCATGCTTTGTTTTCATCCAACAAACATTTCCTGAGCAGCTAGTATATTGTAGCCCTTGTGCCCAGGGTCAGGACAGACAGATGAACAGGACCCAGTTCCCACTCCACCATTAGGCTGCTCACAGTCTAAACGGGCCGTCAGACAAAGAGGCAATTACAGTGCAGTGTGCAGAAGGCTGAAGTACAAGGTGATGTGGAGCACATGGTTGGGGTGGAGGAGGGTGCTGGCAGACTAGCCTCAAGGGGTGAGAGAAGCCTTTTTTGAGGTAAGTCCAGAACTGAGCCTGGTCAGTGACTAGGGCACCTTTTTGAGCAGTAGGTGCTGAACCAAAGTGACTGACTGATTCTACTTCTAAGGAAGTGACAATTGAGTAAAATACACTTTCTTGGTTTTTTTTTAACTGGTAAAATGGTTTGTACTATGAGCTTAATGGAGCCTTGAATTTGTTGCTCCATGTCCTTGATCAATAGCTTGGTCTCTCTGAACTTCAATTTGCTCATCTATAAAATAGGGATTATAAGGCTACCTCACAGGGTTGTTTTGAGGGTCAATGCAGAATGATGCGCATAAAGCATTTGGCACAGTGCCTGGCATGCAGTAAGTGTTCATTAAATGGTCAAAGTTTTAATTATGAACGCCCTCCATGAATCCCTCTTCTTGTCTTTGCTCCTGGCACATGGAAGTTGCCTCTTGAGCTAAAAGCCTGCCCTCCAAACTCTCTCAGTCTCAGCATTGTTCCATGTTCCTCAAGCTTCCTTAAGAGGAACCGGCTCATACCTGGAACCAAACCTCTACTTTCGTCAATGAAGAAAAGAACACTCGATGATCTTTTGTGTATATGCTTCTGGTTCCGATTTTTCTACAAGATTCACGGGGAGATTTCTCTTTCCCATTCTGGCTCTATTCTTATCGGCCCCCAGAAAGTAAGTATTATTCTGAGATGCCCAGACTAGCCACAGATTCAGAAAGCCAATGACCTCTATCAACAGCCACTAGGCATCAATGTGAGGGAACAGAGATTTCCACTTTTCTGTCAAGGGCGGGCTAATGAATTAGGCACTGAAACAGAGCAAATGAAATCTGGTATCTTAGGTCTGTGCAATCAGCTACAATAAAGCTGAGTGGTTGGAGAAAGCATGGAAGGCAGTAATCATGCCTAAAAGTAACCAGAAGATTAACTGAGCAAGTGTCTGCTATAATAGTCTGTGCTTTTTCAAGAGGTCTAAGCCTCAGCATAGTGGTGACTCATACAAAACCCACTTGAGTGGATATACAAGGGCAGCCGCGTAATCAACTTGGAAAGCCTGCAATCGATATTTCTAATTTAGGAATGGTAAACAAAGGTATTGTTCATAAGATGGGTTTAATGTGCTACTTCATTAAGTATAGG
This sequence comes from Equus quagga, assembly GCF_021613505.1. Classification (NCBI taxonomy): domain Eukaryota; kingdom Metazoa; phylum Chordata; class Mammalia; order Perissodactyla; family Equidae; genus Equus; species Equus quagga. The sequence continues at coordinate 123,011,436 of NC_060272.1, forward strand.
CAAATAATTTTTCTAGAAGGAACTGAAATCCAACATCTACTTAATAAAGACTGTGGCTGTGCTACAGAAAGAAGGGAAGAGTTAATCCCCAATTGTGCCCACATGTGCAGTGGCAGGAGAAACTGGCAGAGAGAGCCCTGAACTAGCCTTGAATACTATTCTTGTCTCCACACTCTCTGACTGTGGGCTCCCTGCCAATGACTGCTTTTGTGAAGCCACTAGGAGCTGCTGACTGGTTGCATTTCCTTATTCATCCAAAAGCTATATTTAGAGTGACAACCCATGGAGGTTTGGGGGACCCGTCAAGGGATATGGTCCTGCTCTGATCAACAGTCACCTTGTAGGCAGCTTCTCTTGACCCAGGCCAAGAGAGTAAACTCAGTGTTGGGGTGAGGGGTTGGGAGGATGGGCAGAAGGAAGACAAAGAGGGAACTCACAGGGTGGTACCAACACCGTGCCAGCACTCAAGCTAAGTGCTCTCACTTACATGACCTCATTTAATCTTAACAATTATGCAAAGCAGGTATGATCCATTTTTCATGTTCTAAAATTATGGGTAACCTGACTGAAGTGAAAAATTAAGTAGAGATTCAAACCTAGGGGTCCAAAGTCTACTCCACATCTTTCCATTTCTACAGTTCATTGCCTCTGTGTAGAGCGCCCTCTGGTGGCCAGGATGGACGTCTAGCCTGAAGGTCTTGTCTAGACCCTTCTCCCCATGGACCCTGAAAAGCCCTATCCCACCTTCCTTGTTAAATGAGCCAGGAGTTGGTCTAGGTGTGAAACATACACTGAGGCAGCTGGAGATTCCTGGGCCTGCCTCAGTGATTCTAAGTACTTTAGTGTGCTTGACAAAATTTTCCGAGCAAATCCTTATTTGAGGATACGAATCCTTTTGAGAGAGAGAAGATATCTATCTAGATAAATGTAAGTCAAATTCTCCCCTTTCTCATAGTCCTCCTCTCTGTAAAACAGAATTAGTAACATACATCTCACAGTAATACAGGCTGGTGGAGAGTGTTTCAGAAAAAGAATGTAACTATTAACTCTTTGAAAAGGAAGAGAAACATAGAACCTTGCAGTATTCATAGATACGAATTCATTGGCTCGCAGAGATGTGGAGATACAAATATTATCCTAATTTTACAGAAGCTCAAGAGGTTTAGTGTCTTGCTTAAGATAGGATGGTTAAAAGGAACATGCTTTGACTACGTATTCTGACCTCAAAAGGTATGTCTTTCTCACTAAAATACTCTCTAATTAGGTTAAATAATAAATTCCTACCAGCTATAAGATAAGGGGGGAGGTGATATAAAATTAAGCCACTGTCTTATCCTCAATAAAATTTCAGTAGTTTAAGGTAAAATACTATATATACAGTCATGCGTCACATAACAACGTTTTGGTCAACGATGGACTGCATATACGACGGCGGTCCCATAAGATTAGTACCATATAGCCTAGGTGTGTAGTAGGCCATACTATCTAGGTTTATGTAAGCACACTCTATAGTGTTCTCACAATGACAAAATCGCCTATTCATGCCTTTCTCAGAACACTTCCCTGTCATTAAGAGATGCGTGACTGCACTATGGAAGACATAAAAACAAGTCATTTTACCCCAGTAGAAGGAGAGTGGGGTGGGAGGGAGGGAAGTGGTGATACCCAGGAAAGGCTTCATGAACTAGGTAGCAACTGAACTGAGTTTTTTTTTGTTTTTTGAGTAGGATCAGCCCTGAGCTAACTGCTGCCAATCCTCCTCTTTTTGCTGAGGAAGACCAGCCCTGAGCTAACATCCATGCCCATCTTCCTCTACTTTATATGTGGGACGCCTACCACAGCATGGTGTGCCAAGCTGTGCCATGTCCACAGCCAGGATCCGAACCGGCAAACACCGGGCCGCCAAGAAGCAGAACATGCGAACTTAACCGCTGCGCCACCAGGCCGGCCCCTGAACTGAGTTTTGTGTGAAAGATGTCAAGAGTTCAAATCAGGAATCTGGCAGAGAAGCCAAGAAAGTCAGATTAGGGGGAAACTGAGAAATCTAGTATTGCCTAACTACAGGTTGCATGAGAGGAAATAGTGGAAGACAGTGCTGGAAAGGTTGACATGGATGATCTTGAATGGCCAAGCCAGATAAAAACATTAAGCCTTTATTCTGCCAGTGAAGTGGAACCATTGAAGGTTCTGAGCCAGGGACAAAATGATCTGACCTATCCTAGTCTAGTATTATTGTGAAGGGCTGATTGAAATGGGGAGACGTTAGAAAACATTTAGGAGACATTTGACTCAACACAGAGAAGATAAAAAGGGGGTCCTGCCACGGTTGCAACACTGAGAATGTAAAGGTAGGATAGAAAATTTATAGAGGCCAGTGACCGACTGGATATGAAGGGTAGTCGGGGTTTAAAATGAGTGTTTGAATCCAGCTGACTTAAAGGACAATGACAGAACTACAGAAGACAAAGAAAACAGGAAGAGGAGCTGGCGTGGAAGCGAATACGGTAAGTTTCGCACACACTGAGTGTAAAAAGTTCGGTTGATTATTCAGATTGAGCTGTGAAGTAGATCTGGAACATGGGAAGGAAGTCAAAGCTGGAGACTCAGGGAGTCAAAGCATAGGGTAGATAGAAGAGAACAGAGCAGGAATGGAGAGAGACCAGGGTCAAGTGCAGAATCCCTAGAGACCCTCAAAGAAAGCACACTGAAAAAGACAAGGGAGTAAAATTGAGAGAGGCAGGAGAAGAATATGAAGAATCCGATGCTACAGCATAAAGGGAGTGAGAAGTATCAAGGAGCAGACGATGGCCAATCCTATCAAATCCCACAAAGGCATAAAGGAAGCTGTGAGTTAGGACTAAACTATTAGATAACTTTCTGGTGGTCTTTGAGAGAAATTTTAATAGAGCTGTGTGGGCATACACCAGATTGAAAGAGGGAGCAGAGAGAGAGAGAGCAGGAAGTGGAAGCAGCGAAAGTGTAGGCTACAACTTTTGGGAAGCAGACAGCCTGAGGCTCATAGCCAACCATCTGGTCCTAAGCTACCTTTCCAACTTTAGCCACCATTTTGCTCCAAGAAATCATTTTCTCCATGGAGCCTTGTCACTTGTCTGTCACCTGACCATACCAGACTCATTTTCTTGTCCCCTCCACACCTTCAACCTCTCTCTGCCCATCTGAGTCTTCTGCATTTTTCGAGACTCAGATCACGTCCTAATGTCTGCATGAACCATTCTCCATCTATTCTATCTTTACTGATTTCTCAGGTCTCAGAATGAGTAAAGTAACTAGAATAACCTGGACTATGCATATGGCACTTCATTGTAAAGAATTTTATATTGCTATTTAAATAATCTGCATACAAGGCATGAGAGACAAGTTTCCTTACAGAACAAAAAGTAAAATCTATCAGCCTTTACATTGAAAAAGTTCAGGCTCTGACAATGGAGTTGGGCAAGAGATGAAGGAGAGAATGAAAGAAAGAAGATTTCATCAAAAATTGATGAGAGAGAAAACTACAGACTTAATTAGTTATAGAAGTAATCATAGAAAAAATAAACACAATAATACGATTATAAAATTAGATAGGAGGAAGGGGGGAGGTGAGCTAAATCCTATTATAATGGGGAGCAATAGATAATACATAATGTTTATTAATGGAGATAAAGCAGCATACACATATTTTTTAGTGCTTTGATCATAACTACCAGAAGATCTAAAAAATAAAAGCAGTTAAAAGAGCTTGACTCTGGTGGTGAGACTGGAAGTGACGAGTGGCAGGTCAGGGGACTATATTTTTAAATTATAGTCTGTTCTGGTATTTTAATGTTTGTCTTGCTTTTACCATGCACATGTATTACTTTGATAATAAAGTATAAATAAAATAATTCTGTATTTTTGTTACATTTTCATGTATCCTGCCTTTCCCCTAGATTGTAAGCTCTTCCAAGGAAGGGATTTTGTCTTTCCTATTCTTCACAATGCTATTGTGACAGATGGTACAGAAAACAGAAGTCCACTTTGACAAACCACATTCTGTAAGTATTACCATGTATCCGGTATTGCCCTCTGTGGGCCCTTGAGTGCCATGGTCCAGGCTGGACCACCCATCCAAACAGCCCTCTATCACAAAGCCCAGAGGAATGCCTGCATTTGGGGATTTTTATTTGCAGTTTATGATAGTTAGCTTAAGCATAGCTAATATATAGAAAAATGAATTTCCATACAGTAAGATTCTGGTATCAACTTCTAACTCCTTCTCACTAAGAAACTGTTGAACCCCTAGCCCAATGTATCTAAGAATGATTCCTGGCTGATCCAGTCTGGATGCCTGATGGTTTCTTGCACTCCCTCTGTTCTCATCCCACCACAGGGCACACTAGGATGCTGTTTCATTGTATCAGAGTTCAGATTTCTAACTGTAAAACTCTCTCTCTCTGTCTCTGTCTGCAAGTGATCAAAGTTCAGGCTTTAAATCAACAACACAAGTCAATAACACCACTAAAGAGACTGCTTTCCATCAATACCACTTGCAAAATGCCTTTCTGTCTCATTCCCCTCTCTAGGCATTCTCTACCCAGCTACCCTGTGTTCCTTGGGCCACAGAGGTTGCTAGAAGGGAGGTCTTCACTTGCTAGCTCTTTTGTGGGAAGTAGAGCTTTCTGGTTGCATCAAAACTAGAGGTTAGCTTCCATTGGGCTAAAGTGGAGCATCTTTAGGTTTCCTTTATAATATTCTTAACTGCTCGCCTAATTGCAGCTTCCTGGACCTTTTCTGGTTGGCTAATTCGCACCCAGTGTCATGCAGTTTCATTTGGCACATCAGACACATTCGGATATTTGTTCCATGTATAAAAACCAGATACAAGTAAATTACCAAGATATAGGAAATTACCAGCACCCCCTCCAGCATACTATAAAGTTGTTATAGATTGACTTGGATTCTGTTTCCTGGAAACAAGGCAGACTTTCCAAGATTGAAAACGGATGCTTTAAAGAAAACAAAAGGAAAAGCGACTCTCCACCAAAGCAAGAGAAAGGCATTTCAAGATGTGTTTAATTTAAAATACCACATATGCAATTCATGGTGGCTTGTGTTGTCCATTGTTACTTTTCTTTGTTTCATTTTGATAATTTTGGCTTTGCATTTCAACCCCTAAAACTGATGGCAAAGGCAAGCAAGCATCCAGCCAAGGTAAGCCTTTAATATCTGACTGGTAGCAAGAGAGGCAGGAGGAAGAAGGCAAAACAAGTCAATGTAACACTGCTGTTTGCACAGGCAGCTGCAGGAGGAAGGCGAGAGCGATGGATGTGAATGGCTGACCTTTAATCCAAAAAGAGAGCCACTACGGATGGAAAATAGATCACTTCAGCCCAGTAGGAAGGCTTCAGACAGGTGTGCTGATGGAAGAAGAAAGGTCTGGCATTAAATTGCGCAGGTAGCTGCTGACCAGAAAAACATGGCCTCTAAGAAAAGGGAGCAAAACAATCACGTTTCCAAATAAGGTTTTGGCCGCAGGGCTGGGAAATGGGAGTGCAGATGTCAGTAGAGGACCACTATGACAACAATTTCAGAGCTGATTTCGGTCACAGGGCTCGTGTGGCTGAGTAAGGAACACAGATCTAGCGACGTATGGTAATGTGTATGTCTCAACTTGGTACAGTTTAGTTTTCTATCCCAAGATGAATTATATCATCCTCAATAAAAATAACAGCTTTAATATAAAAAATAATTGACATTTTGCAAATTACTGCCTACCAGGCCCTATGCAAGGACTTACCTTCATTATCTCTTTTAATTCTCACAGCAATACTGAAAGTCAATTGATATCCTCTCCATTTCACGACATAGAAAGTAGGGTTTAAGCAAGTTAAGTAACTGTCCCGCATGCCCCCAATCCTCCAAAGGAAGAACTCAAACCTAAACCCTTCAGATTGCAAAGCCAATACTCTTTTAATCAAAATAAAAGCAGACTAAAGAGTGAAATTAATCTGAATTTGCCTCCTGGCTCTATTGCTTACTAGCCATCTGACCTCAGGCAAGTCCATTTCTGTAGTCTCACCACCTCACTCTGTAAAATGGGACTATCAGCCCACTTGCTGGGGATACACAATGAGATTAAATTAAGATAATCTATCTTAGGCACTTTGAAAGTTAATTGCTTCATAGCTAGTACTCAATAAAACGCTAGACGAATACGTGTTTCCTTTTCTTAAGCAATCACAAGAAGTATGAATCATATCTTAACCTTTAATATGATTTTCAATTATTTCAGTGGCAATATTTGTGTGTCCACTGACATACACTAGGTGTGTGAAACTAGGATAATGTACAAAACAAAAGAGGAGTGGATTTTAGAGAACTTAGCTAGAGACGAGATGCCTAGAACACAGAGAGACAAGACTCATCAGTGAGATGCCTTTAAAGAGGAAAAATGCAAAGCGACAAGGAATTGGTCAAGGGGAAAATAAGGAACAAAGGAACAAGTGCTTGGCACATTTTTGAAGAAAATTAGGAATTCAAATCCATCTGCTCAATTTCCGACAAAGTTAAAAAAAAAAATCCAACAGAAGGCTAGGTCCGCTCTAATAGCTGGAGAAGAATGAAATACAAACTGGAAATACCATTTGGCATCATAATGCAGTCCTGGGCAACACGAAGGGAGCCAGCGTGTGCCCCAAAATGAGGGTAAGCTAGGACAAACCCCAGGGAAATGCTGGAGTGGGAGGCACAATCAAGGAGACGGAATGGGGGTTGGCATTTCCTTTTGGATCCTGGACCCTGCTTTTGTGAGCTGTTCAATGAGAACTGGACGCAGCTACATTCTGCCCTTTGATTTCCATATGCCTACTCACATGTCTGTTGCTTTTAACTGCCAAGAACACAAGCCCTCAATTGCCAGGGAGAAAAGTCAAAGAAGGATCTTTTTTCTCCTGTATCTTTCAGTTTGGAGTATGCAGAAAGGAACTGATTGCTACAATTCACTTTTATTTTTGTCTGACAGAGGAAGGTAACGGTCCTCTTCTCAATTCCTCCTGGTCCTTTCTAACTCACAAATAAAGAGAGGAGCACCAGTTCTCACTAACATTTTAGTAAAGAATAAATGGTCCCCAAATTAAGAGAATTCTCTTTCCTCTATGTCTTTGATGATCTACAGTTTATTTCAAAAAAATAATTAATAGACTATTTTTTAGAGTAGCTTTAGGTTTACAGAAAAACTGAGCAGAGAGTACAGAGTTCTCCCAGGCCCCTAATCTGCCCTTCCCTCGCACAGTTTCCCCCACTGTTAATATCTTGCATTAGTGCAATGCGTTTGTTACAAGTGATGAAACAATAGATACATCATTATTAAGTGAAGTCCATAGTTTACATTAGCGTGCACTCTTTGTGCTGAATAGTTCTCTGGGATCTGACTAATGTGTAAGTACCATGAATCCACCACTGCAGTTTCATACAGAATAATTTCACTGCCCTAAAAATCCTCTGTGCTCCACATATTTAACCCTTCTTCCCTCCCACCTAACCCCGGATGTTTTTTTTTTTTACTGTCTCTATGGATTTGCCTTTTCCAGAACATCATATAGTTGGAATGATACAGTACAATTAGACTGACTTCTTTCACTTAGCAATAGGCATTCACCATTCTTCCATGTCTTTTCATGGCTAGTCGTTGTTTTTCAGCGCTCTTTATATACATCTTAATGTTGAAAAGCCAGCAAAATTACCTCTGACATTTAGGCTAGAACAAGTCTAAACGATAGAGACCTTTCAAGATGTTGCACATTTTCCCTCAGTTTCTATTTCAAGGGGTAATAATTTCCCTCCAGAAAAACCTTCCTCACATCTACCCTAAATTGCTGGAATCCATTTGGATTTCAATGAGAATACAAAAGAGAGAGAACTGTTCTCTTTTTCTCATTCAACAAGCATTTAGTGAGCACTAATGCTGTGTCAAATTTTGTGCTAGTAGGCACTAGGGGGTTAAAAATGAACAAGATCCAGTCCTTACCCTTAAAAACCTAAATGTCACTGTTCCTCCTAATATTTTTTGCATTCTTCCAATGGAAGCATTGTCAATTCCCTTCCAGAAAAACTGCAATCACTCCTAGTTGCCAAATGTCTCAAGTCAAAATCTGATGCCAAGCATTTAAGGTTCTATTGTATTAACTCACCCAATCATCTTCCATTGTTTCCCAAACAAGGCTTATGATTCTCACACATTCATGTGATGATGACCTCTCTTTTAAAGGGAGGTTTACTAAACCAAGATCATGCTATGGCCATCCATCCAGTAAGACTCGCACGTTCCCACCTGGTGCCCACCATCATCTTCCTTTTTCCAACTGTGAAGCTTCTCCAACTCCAAGCTCCTGGGCCACACCTGCATCACGGCAGGCCACCCAGGCGAACATCATGCCGCTCTGCACTCCAGACCATGAAGAGAACACTCTGAGGCTGCCCCCCTCTGCCTGGGCACCTCCTGCCGTGATTCCAACCTACTACCCCAAGCCATGCTGGCCACGGTGGCTTCTCTCTTAAGATTTCCTACCTCCTGGGCCTAATTTCCAGGAAAGCAGGACACCGGGAAAGTAAAATCCCCAAAACTGTTTGGAGGTCTACCTGTGCCTCAAATTTCAAAATTTAATTATGAAACCAAAAAATCTGAACATTGCCTATTCCTCAGTTTTGCATATAGGCTGGAGCAAACATACCCTTAGGAGAGGGAACATGCAAACTTCACCACTGCCTGAAAGGGAACATGGTAAATTTAGCAGAAAACAAGGCACATAGTTATAGCATTTCAAAATATTATTCCACTATATAAGTAGAAAATTCTAGGTTTGTCTCTGCTTTGGTTAATTACGGAGAGACCTTGCCAAATCATGGTCAGTTTGGAGATCTCAAGTCACCCTTGAATGATATTATATAGTTTCTCCTGGAACCTCAGAGCTGCAGCACTTGGCTGGGGAGGAGTGGGTGGATATATTTAGAAACATTCAATAATTAAAATCACTTTCTACTTACCTTCTGCAAACACATCTTAATGACAGAGTTCCCTTCAATTCCATTAAAGCACAGTTTTAATGAAATCTGTTATCTCAGCTTCTTTTAAGGAGATATGTTCCCAGTCATTCTATTTTAAGGGGGCTATCTTTTCTTTTTAGTGCTTACTGAGAAAATGCGTGCGTGCACGCACACACACACACACACCGAGTTTGCTGTGATCTCTCCAAAAAGAAATGAAAGAATAGTAAAAGAAAGGGAGTGGAGGTGGGCAAGGGAGAGCACCCAAGGGAAGCTGCTAGCTCTTTTGAAGTCCTCAGGAAAACAGAGCATACACAAATATACCTTTTTAGCAGTGTAATCTTTAAATAACCTTAAAGATCCACGATTCACTTTCAAGAACAGCTCCTTGGACTCTGCTTGGTGGCCAGGGTTCCATCGTCCTACCTCTCCCCCTTCCAAGGAGCACTGAGGTCACATTCTACATTTTTTCTTGACAGTCTCGGGTCAGTGGGGAAGACTGATTTATGCAATATCACTTGCTCACCTTCTGAAAAACACAGAGAGAGGAAACAGAGAAATGAAGCATTATCAGACCAACAATGCGCATCCTTCGCATTTCTTCACATGCAGGTCAACAACCTTCTTGTTGCTAATGGCCGCCGTCCTAAAGATTTGTCAGACTGTGTTGGAACCTCCCCAAGGTAGCAGGAGAATGCTGAGGGAATGTGGAGATCAGAGTTACAGGACCCAAAGGACAGCTTCCTGGCGGCAATAGCAGCTTCTGGGTCCTATCAGTGGATACAATCAGTTAATGCAATTTGTCCTGGTTCCAGCTTCCCTTTGGACTTTGAGATCTGCTACAAGTTTATGAGAGAAATAAATACTGGGCAACCTTTTTTCCTTATGGCTTGGCTTAGAAATTCCCAGGAGATGTCACTTGGTAGCAGTGGTGGAGGTGGTAATGGGAGTAAAAAGAACAGCAGCAACTAACACTGACTCTTTTATAAAATTAGCATATGAGATTCCCATAGCAAATCTGAGATCCAGCTATTTACAAGGATATTCTTCTACAAACAAAGAAGCTAAGGCTCAAAAAGACGGCAAGTGACTTATCTGAAATCACCCACAATCAGTCAAGGGCAGAGCCAAAATTCAAGTCCAGACGCTAGGACTTCCCTTGATGCTGTCCTACAATATGGAGAACCATAAGATGAGAAACCATTATCTTGGTCTTTGATTGAATATACATTCTATTGAAAACAAGGAGTATGACTCTTGCTTCATTAATATTCTGCTTATAAAACTGCCGCTCAGTAAATGAAACCATGGCCTAGAATTCTCTTTGTGGTATTAGTCCCAGAAAACCCTCCTGTCAGCTACCATTTTCCATTCATATTCAGCTGGATTCAGATTTATTTAAGAAACGTTTATCGAACACTACCAACGAGCAAAGCATAATATTAAGTGCTACCACATACATATTCTTATTGAATCCTACTAGTAGATGAGCTTAGGTTGCACTATTCCCATTTTCCAGAAGAGGCAATGAAGGGAAAAGAAGATATTCATTCATCCATTCTTTCAGTCATCAAATAACTTATCTACCCAGCCAATATTTTTGGAATATCTACTATATACCTCGCATCATGCTAGGCACTGGGGATGCAGAAATGAGAAAAACAGACCAAGACTCTGCTCAACCAGGGTTGAAGTCAAGGGAGATACACAATAAACAATAAACAAAAAGATGTCAGATCATGATAGGTGCTTGAGGAAAATTAAAAACCATAGGGATAAATATGGAAGTGGTGGTGAGAGTGATGCCATCTTACAGGAAAAGCCTCTCTGATGATGAGACTGAAACAGAAACACGAAGGAAGTGAAGGAGCGGACCTCCAGGGGAAGCATATTCCAGTCCGAGACACATTTCTTGAAAACTGAGTTTGTGCCATCCTGAGGTAGGTACCATAGATGTAAGGGTTCATACAAACATTATTCTAGCATGAGAGATACATGTTCAGGGCATTATAAGTAGGGCCAAGAATAGGGTGAGGCAAAGTGAAGAACTTCATTTTAAACGAAGACGGTATCAGTAGAGCTGATGTTTCCTTGTGCCTCAGGTCCCAGTAGAGCTCTGCATGGCACTGATTACGAGCCCAGATAGGAAATGTTTCTTACCCAGTTATCTGGGGCCTGATGGTCCTGGAGCTGATAGCATCTGAGTTGAGTCTTAACTAATAGTAGGAGAGAGCCAAGTTCAGTGCTTTGCCAGAGTCACAGAGGCAGGAAGTACAGAATAAGGATTCAAATATACATTTCTATATTTAAGACCGTGGCTATCAACCTGATCAGAATTTCCTAAAGTGTGTTTGTGGAGCAGTAAATCCACAGGATGTTAATAGATATAACTGGCAAACATGGTTTTAGTGATAAATAAGTTTGGGGAATATTCAACATATAGGAATTTTAATAGGTTTCTTTATTGCAGGACTTTTCAGAGCCTTCATGATTCTCCAAAATAGAAGTATAGTATACAGAACTTCTAAAAAATATTTTTTTCACCCATAGACTTAGCCCTCTCCCTTAAACCAATATAATTAAAGCAAGCAATACTCAACACTGAGACTAATATTTCTTCCTTCAGAGACAATACAGGAGCAAAGTTTGCAACTGAAAAATAACATCGATGTCATTTATTGTGCGTGTACTCTATGCCAGCACTTTATACATACATATATTTATATAGTATGCTACATATATACATACATGTGGGTGGATGTATGCATATGTACATGATTTCATCCTCATGACAAGCCTGGAAAATACTTGTCATGTCTATTTTGCAGTTGAGGAAAAATGAAGGGCTTAAAGAAACTGAATAATTACCCCGAGTCATGCAACTTGCAAGTGGTAGACCCTAGACTTAGACCCAGGCTTTGACTCAGAGCCTGTGTTCTCAGCCACCCAACTGCCCTGCCATCCTGAAGGCTACGCAGTCTTCAGAGACTGCACCAAGGCTGGCTAAGAGGATCTCTGGTGGACTCAGGGATTTGAATAATAAATCAGAACAGTACAAATTTCGAGCAATTTGGGAAATAAGCCTGTAGAACAAGATGAGCTATGAATACACTTAACTCTGCAAAGTTGATTTCGGTTTGGTTTGGTTATTTGTTTTCTGAGCCTATTGTGTATCCAACTATCTTGCAGATTTTTGGTAATTATGAAAAAACATATTTCCTAGGTTTTTTCCACAGGCAATATTATTTTACTCATTGTTATTTTCACTCAACAGAGAGTGTATGCAATAATCTGCTGCACATTCTGAGTCTAAGAGGGCCAGGATTCAGGGCTACAGCAACCTCATCTTCAGCCACACGGCCAGGTCAGGGTCAGCCTCTCCCCAGCACGGCAACAGTCTCAGTTCCTCCGCCGCAAACACTTGACCCAGTCAAATTTCCTCCGTGCTCATAGGAGCTGACCTATTAGCTTGAACTCCACAAGCAAAACGCATAAAAATACAAGATGAATATGGAAGGAAGACCCAGGTGGCAGATTCCACATGTTATTTTTAGTCAGACCGCCAAAATCTTTTCACCCTCATAAATAGAACGTATCTGAACTATTCCTTTGGAGAAGCTGATTAAATAAGAAAGGAGTTTTGCCACTAACAGGCAATGCCCAACAAAAATGAGGCTCTTGTGGCTCATCTCAAAAGGAAAAGCTACAAGAAAGCACTGAATTTGCAAAGAAGTGAACCTCATAAATTGTGCACAAAAAGGTTTTGAAGATTCAGATAAAAAGCTCAGTTCCAGCATGACCATCTGTTATTTCCCCCTAAAAGAAGATAGCTAGTAGTTTATAAAAGCAATAAAACAGTTCCAGAGCTCAAAGGCAACAGCAAGGAGTTCCAGTTGCAATCCAGGGAACATACAGACTGACGTTCAGCAGAGGTTGCTTGCCGTACCCCTCACCTCTCCAGACAGAAACAAAGATTCTTCTAGTAACTGGTGTCTGATCCACTCTGCCTTTTCTCCCTCAATAAGATTATGATTGGGCATCAAACCCACCTTCTCCCTTTTCATCTGTCAACGTTCACAGTTTACTCACTTTTTTTTTTCTGGTAATCTTTTCCATAGACAGGAATCATCTCTCACCCTTTCCTCATCACTCTGCTCCAGCTCCTTCCAATTCTTATCTAATTCTAGAAGATTCTCTCCTTCTCCATTTAAGTGGTGAGCCAAGAATAGAATTGAACTCGGATTGGTCAATATGAAAAGTTAATGATATACTTGGATCAAAAAGATGTCACAAACCAGCGACATCGAGTCCTAAAGCTGAGAGGCAAGTCTCCCTTAGCTTCTCCCCCAGAGCCTCCTTTCACCTCCTTCGTGTAACAATGTGGTCAAGGATTTGGGCAAAGATTCATGCCGCTTGGACTGTGATCTCGGCTCTATGCTTACCGGACATCTGGCCACGGGTGAGTCATTCACTCTCTAGATCCCGCAATTTCCTCAATGCTAACTGGTACATAATAATGTACCTTCCTCGTGGGCTTGTTAGAATTACATGAAATAATTCATTTAAAGTGCATAACACAATGCCTGACACATTTTTAAGTGCCCAATTAAGGTTATTCGTCAGTATTATTAGCAGCAGCAACATCTACACCTTTCTCTAATTAAACAGTTCTTGTGTGACCTTACCATCCTTGTGTAGTAATTACTGAGATCACAACTGTATTTTTCCTATTCTTTTGTTACAAATATACACTGAAGTTGCTTAAATAACAATAGGGGGCTAAGCTTGGCCAATGATGATGTCAAAAGGAGTTGAAGCAAGCGAAGACCCAGGGTACCTGGTGAGTCCTTGGTTCAGGGACCGACCGTCCACTGCACAGGCTCGTCCAGAGATCTGATTTTGTCAGCTAGCCAAGAATGGAGCCGTGTCTGAGGGGTATATTTGAATTAACCAAACTCAGGAAACATTTATAGAATTGCAACACCAATCTTTTAATTTACAATGATAAACATCACCGTGAGACGACTGTAGTAGTTGTGCAGCCTGACCAGAGAAATCTCTCTCTGTAGGTAGACCTAGTTAAGAAGCCAAATTTTAACTAGAAATTGTTGGGTGAATATGCAAATAAAATAAGAGAGTTAGCTGATGTTACTGCATCATCTAAACGAACCTGATGCATCTGTCTTCCAAAGAGGCCAGTCCCTTCAGAGGCCAGTGGCTAAGCCCCTTCCACCAGGCACAGGGCCACCTGGACTCTGCCAATGGATGTCTGAGGCACTCTTTTCTCATTTCTTCCAGGGCTAAGAGCTTTCTGACTTATGTCTTCCTTTCTGGGCTAACATCTTATAGGCCCAGATACTATATTGCTTTTTAATGATAATTTGCATATTTCTGCTCTGATCAACTGATCAACTTTGTACTAATTTTGCAGTTGCTCTCCCTGGGGGACACTTTCTTTCCTTCAAACACAAGCTCTTGGGATAAACCTCAATGTACTGATGGCATTTAGTAGTTCCGTTACATTAGATAAAAAATGCACATGTAGGAAAGGGGGTGCTGTTGATCATGCAAAAATGAATCACATTATTTTAAAGGAACACTAACTCCAAGATCCAAGTAAACGACTTTACAAACTTGACCCCTGCCCCACCCCTCACCTCCATTCATAAAAGAGCATCATACTAATTTCACCTTTAAGCAAAAGGATTTCTATTTCCAATATGCTTCTTTTCAATGATAAAGAAGGTCATTGTAATTATTCTGGCATAAATATAGCCCCCAAAGGGTGATACTTGTGCTACTCATGTTTGCACTGAGGAGCTGTTAATAACATGAGAAAATCCTTAAAGGGTTAAGTGAGAAAAATCAAGACTAAAAATAGTACATTCAGAATATACGCCGTATAGCATAGCATTAAGCTGTGCTCTGACACTTAGTGCCTGAGACTGACGTGCTGCTCTGCCAAGTCCTCTACAGATATACAGTTCATGTATCTTCTTGCCTCAGTTTCTTTATCTGTGCAATGGACAGACTGCCTATCTCATAGATTGCAATGAGGATTACATGAGTTAGTATCAGTAAAGTGGTTAGAACAGGGCCTGGCACATAATAGTCATTCAATAACTCTTGCTCATTATCATCTCCAGCATAAAAATATGAATAAAAACTAGGAAGAAATACATCCAAATGTTATCAGTATTTGCCTCCAGAAAGGGAGATGTGGCTACCTGCATCTTCGTCTTTATAATGTCCTGTGCTTTCTCCAAATTTTTTGTAATGACCATAGACTACTTAGACGTTCAGAAAAAGAATACACTTGCAAAAAGAAAAAAATTCTCATCTCAGCTGGTGACTCTTGTCCTGAAATAATGTTTGTCCAAAAGCTCCTTTAATGATGCCATTCGAGGTTTGTAACTATTACTTTTCTACTGCAGTCATAACAAAGTACCACAAACTTAGTGGCTTAAAACAATAGATATTGGTTGTCTTATAGCTCCACAGGTCCAAAATCCAACACAGGCCTCACTGTGCTGAAACCAAATGTGGCCAGGGCTGCCTTCTTTTTGGGAGGCAGGAGACCATCGATCTAGGCTGCACTGTCCAACATGGTAGCCATTAGCCGTAAATGGCTATGTAAATTTATACTAACTAAAATTAAACAATATTACAAATCCAGCTCTCCCACCACTCTATCCACATTTCAAGTGTTCAATAGCAACAAGTGGCTAGTGGTTTCTTTATTGGGCAGCACAGATATAAAACATTTCCATCATTGCAGAAAGTTCTTTTGGACAGTTCAGATCCAGAGGCAAGCCTCATGCTGCCCTCCTGGTTGGTGTTCTGCTTGAGCCTTGGTGGCCTGCACTGTCTTTCAAATACAGCCTGGCTCACATCAGTTCCCTGTCTGAAAATTTTCTTTGGTCTCTATTGCCTATTTTTTTTCAATTTTTAAAAAATTTAATCTTAAAAAAATATTTAAATGTTGAATATTTTTCAATATTTTAAATTTTTTCAACATATTAAAGGTATAAAATCCTTAATTCAAACCATATCTTATCTACAAATCATAAAATGCAGCTGCTCCAGCTGTAGCTCTGGTAACGGGCTTGGAGACAAACCTCCCCATTTTGCCCCAACCCAGGCCTGTAATGCTGAGGGTTGACAGTCTATAAAGATAAGACAAAACTCCTTAGCATGGTGTCAAACAACATTCTTCACCGAGTCCCGGTTTATCTGCTCTTCCCCAGAGGGCACCCCACCATTCACTGCCACCCTTCCGTAACTTTGTCCATGAAATGCCCTTGACTGCTATGTCCTTTCCTCTTTTCTATCTACAAAACTCCTCCTCAGCCTTAACCTCCAATTCCCTCATCACCGCTGAGGAAAGCTCCGTCAGTGTCCCCCCAGCCCTGACAACAGGGCAGGTGCCCTTAGCCTGGAAGCAAACACATGGATGGGCTTCAGAGGATGTTTCTGTCAACCCCAAAACTGTATGCATAATTTTGTGTGTATGTGCATTTGGACAATCAATGCTCCCCAGTTTTCCTACCATTATCAATTGCTCTGTGACCCTAAAAGATTAAGAACATTGCCTGAGAATGTCAGGAGTCCTCTCAGCACTTTATGATCCCTCTTCTAATCTCAGTTGCCAAATATACTTTCTTCGTAAATTTCCCCACACAGATACATGACAATACACTTATTTAGTCAGTTCTGCAGTCTCTTCTCCAGCTTAGAAGCACCCGTCCACTCTGCTTCACTCCTTCATTACCTACGACGCCAGGCACTCCAACACACGCTCTCTGAAAGAAACAGGTGAGGCAGTGCACATCCTGGGACTAGGAAAAGGGTTCTACCATTACCAATTCAAACTGTGTACATTTTGGGAGAAATTATTAACAGCACCTACAGAGCTCTAACAAGTGCCAGGCGCTGTACAAAGCAGTTTACATACGCAGGCTGAAGTCACACTGGGATTTGAGCCCTGGCCATTGGGGCAGTGGGTACAGAGATTATGGCTGTCTTGTAGTGTTCTGAGTTCTACCTGAATAATCCCTGCAAAGGATCACTCTTAGAGTTATGTCTGTGAATATCTAAACCTGGAGGTCCAACAGAAAACTGTGAAGATTTTAGCCTTAAATATGGGTATCACTCCCTTTAAAAGTGGAGGTTGGCGCCAGCCCAGTGGCATAGTGGTTAAGTTTGTACGCTCCACTTTGGCAGCCTGGGGTTTGTGGGTTTGGATCCCAGGCGCCGACCTACACACCTCTCCTCAAGCCTTGCTGTGATAGAGGAAGACTGGCATAGATGTCTGCTCAAGGCCAATCTTCCTCACCAAAAAAAAAGAGGGTGGGGGAGGCAAAGGCTGACATTAGATAGTAACTCTATATGGGATCAAAGCATATCATGAATGCACAGATAACTGTGTCACTTACTGGCTATAGAATGTTAGGGATGTTCCTTAGACTCTCAGTCTCCTGATCCAAAATGGGGGTCATAAAAATACTTGGTTCTTGGAGAATAAACCAAATAACATAGGTAAAGCATTCACTGAGGTTCTAAGCATTTAGTAATGACTAAATACATATTAGTAATTATTATTATTGTTGTTGCTAGAAAACAGGTCTGAGCCAGAAAAATGTTCTCATTTATCAAATTAGTCTCCCTAAATGAGCCAAGATAGCTGAGCTGAAGGTAGTCAGACCAGCTCCTCCTCTGCTTCTGCGCATGAAGGAAACGAGTCAGAGACCCCCGCTTCTCACGTAGAGCTTTATGGGAGAGTGACCAACGAGAAGCTTGTTTTTCTCTGACCATCGAGAGTTGGTGGGCAGGAGGCAGATGGGACCATAAAACAGCTGAGTCCCCAAACAGACGGGAGTTGCTGCAGCTGGCTTTACATCCATCAGAACCACACCTTAGATCTAGCCCTGCCCCTCCAGCTTTCCCTAGGACTGGACACACAGGAGCCCAGGCGACTGAACTCCGGTCCAGGAGGAAACACTAACATTATTTCTGATGTAACCATATCCAGCCCAGGAAATACGGCTTGATTCATAAGAGTCTTCCATCCTGGGGCTAGGAATGGAAAATATAATGGCTGAGAGACAAATGACTTTCTAGTCTTTCCTTTGGGGACATGAAACCGATAAATGCTCTTATATTCCGGTTTTACATGCTTAGCATTAAAGAGAGTTTAACATAGATGAATCACACAGGCTAACAGGAATTAAAGCACGTGGCTTTAACTTGTAAAACTGGCCCACGAAACACATAATTTACCACAACTTCTGAGTTGAAACAAGGCTATCCTAAAACTTTCAATGAAGAATTTTCCATAAGTTATTCATGCTTGGCATTCTTAACCAGGACTCAGCCATGAAACACATCTTCTATTTCGCCACACTGTCTCCCCAACTGTCTAGTTACTGTTCTGAAAACACTGAACTCATTTCTGACTCCTAGATTTAGCCCATGGTATATTCCATTCCCCACCTGGAATACTTTTCCTCCTCCTGACATATTCACAACTTACTCAACCTTCACATTTTATCCCAAGTCCCACCTTATGTTTAAAGGTTAAGACTTTCCCAATTCCTGTGATCTCCACTCACCCTCCTCACCCTTGTATATATTCCACAAGTATTGCATGTCGTCTATGTGCCAGGCAGGGTGCTTGGCACTGGAGATATAACAGCAAACAAAACAGACATGGTAAAGAAGACAGATCAAAAAGCATATAAAAATTAAAAAGATAGGCCAGCCCTGGTGGCCTAGTTGTTAAGTTTGGCGTGCTCTGCTTTGGTGGCCTGGGGTTGGGTCCCAGGCACAGACCACACACTGCTGGTCAGTGGCCATGCTGTGGTGGTGACCCCCATACAAAATAGAGGAAGACTGGCACAGATGTTAGCTCAGGCACAATCTTCCTCAGCAAAAACAAAAATTAAAAAGATATTTCCATAGCGAAAGGTATTATTGCAAGATGACTGTGTGGGAAGGACTATCAGAAAGAAAAGTGACCCCGCCAGGTTTCCTGGCACATAGGGTGATGGAGGATCAGGTCAGACTTCACTGGGAGCTGTCTTTGAAAAGAACCAAAGTTTGAGAGTAGTGGTTACCACTACCCACTGAGTAAATAAATAAGCCAGGAGTTCACACACACACACACACACACACACACACACACACACACACACGCTTTGTGTGGATAAGTTTGGAGCTCATGCAAAGCCTACGTGGCCCTCTTAAGATTTAGTCTGCTCTACCATTAATGACAGACGTGCTTTGCCTTGCTTTCTTTACAAGATGAGAGGTCTTTGAATGTTCTGGTAGCTGTGGCTCTTTCAAGATACCGTATCAATGCTCTGTATCTTCCAGCAGCATAAAGTGAATTTTGAAGTGTTTTATTCTGATGATGCCCCTTGAAAGATATCCATTGGTTAAGGACCTCTCATGTAATTTTCAGTCTAAAGTCCATCATTTGTAGACAGAAGCGAGGACAGCACGGTTGGGAAGCGACCTAAAGCTGTTATTTTAAACAAACAGCCAGTTACAAGTGCTAGTGAGGGAGAGCTTTCCCATTTGTCTTTTCATACATACACTAGTTTGTCACCACAGCATTCATGTCCCTAATCTGATTAGCTACAGGGGTGTCCAGAAATCCCTTAGCTACAATAGCCACTTGCAAAACCCAAATACATCAAAACAATGATTAATAAAATATATCTGTAAGCGTGTTTACAGTCACGGGGGTTAAGAGGGAAATGAAACAGCGCTATTGCAAGCTCCTTTCCCCCGGAATTCATAATTTATTTACCTTGTCTGTCCTGCTCCTGGTGCAGCTACAATCAATTGCTTTCCATGTCAGCTCCTAGCACAGAGTCTACTGTGCCCGCATTTTGGCTCTAAGCTCAAAAGTCTACAAATGCTTCCAAGGAAACATCAGCATGAAGATTTTAGTTCTCCAGATGAAATCTAATTGTTTCTAGAAAATGATCTGGGGCCTAACCCTCCCCCTTAAAGTATTTCTAAAGAGAAGTGTAGTAGTGGGGTAGGCTGACTGCTGAGAGAACCTCCAGACCTCAATGAATTAACAGAATAAACATTTATTTCGCACTTATGCCAAGACTAATGGAGGATATTTGTGGTCTAGCAGCTCTCCTGGGTGGCTCTCCTCTAAGTACACACTCAGGAATTCAGGTTCCTTCCAACTTTTGTTGCTTGCATCTGCAACACGACTCTCCACAATTTCCATGGAAGGATGACAAAGTGTGGGCATAGCCTATCAGAAACTCAGCTACCTCTTCCGAAGGAATGCACATCATTTAGGTTCACATTTCATGAGTCAGAAATAGCACGTGGGGGCCGGGCCGGTGGCGCAATGGTTAAGTTCACACATTCCACTTCAGCGGCCCCCGGGGTTCTCCGGTTCGGATCCCGGGTGTGGACATGGCACTGCTCGGCTGTGGCAGGCGTCCCATATATAAAGTAGAGGAAGATGGGCACAGATGTTAGCTCAGGGTCAGTCTTCCTCAGCAAAAAGAGGAGGATTGGCAGCAGATGTTAGCCCAGGGCTAATCATCCTCAAAAAAAAAAAAAAAAAAAGAAATAGCACATGGCCTCAGCTAGACACAAGAGCTGTGGGAAATGTGAACTCAGCTGAACAGCTCTTCACAGGCCCACATCATGGAAGGAGCCCCAGGCTGGTGACCAGCTATCCTTCTCTGGACTGAGGACCTTAAGTTGACATATATTTTAAAAAACACACGATCTTCTACCAAATCTCAACTCCCACCAATCGTACAGCAGATATCAATGCACGGCTAAGAGCTCACAGTGAGACAGCAGGAGGGACCAGTTTAACGATAGGCGCTTAGGAAGCCAACTAACCTGGACTCAAGTCCTGACCCATCATGTAGCAGTTGTGTGACCTTGTGCAGATAACCTAGCCCCTCCATGCTTCATCAGAACCATGGAGACGACAGGAACAGATGATTCATAGGGTTGTTGTGAGGACTAAGTGATGACATGTATATAAACAAAGACCATCCGAGTGAGAACAAAGAGAGGCTTGCTTTAACAAGGAGTCAGACACCATCACTCACACTTGGCAGACACTCAAAGGCAGGCCGGGAGTGAGAGAGCTTTATAATCAAAGAGGGGAAGCTTCCGGGGTGCTTTGGAGGTAGTTGGCACAGGGAGCCTTGAAGGTGAGCTGACTAGGAGAAGAGCATCTTAATTGACTGCTTTGCAAAGCATATTTGACTCTTTCTGGTTGATCTTGAATTGAAAATGGAGCAAAAAAGAGGGGAGCTGGCAGTCACAGACCAAGTCCAGACTTTGGTGGACAACTGCTCTGGAGGTCGTGGGTCAGAGTTCTAGCATCATATATGGTCTAGCCATTGTCCCTCTGTGTGTTCAGCCTCTCATGAGCTATTATTCTGTTCTTATACCAAAGTGGATGGTGGACCTACTCTCCTTTCACACTGACACATGATCTGTCCAGGTGTATACTCCCCTGGACAAACTTTGATCACAATTTTTATGTTTTTTAACCCTGGGAATTAAGGGATACAGGGTGGAAGGAAAATACAAGAAAACAGCTCTAAATTCTGTGCTGTCTGGCAAAGGCAGGTCTGCCTCTACCCCACACTGCATAAAGCAAACCTCTCCACAGCCAGGGGAAGCCACTATTAACATGTGATAATGTGCTCTCCAGTGCCATGAATGAATGGGCTCTCCAGCATCCCGGAGAGCCTAGGGTAAAGAGACAGCTCAGAGAGGCCTGCCTTCTTCCCCACATGGGGATGGGACCCTCTGACATGAGTTTGCTCCAACAACCAGCAGAGCCTCAAGTTTGCAAATATCCTCTTAACTGGAAGAATTAAGCATAGGGATTTTATTGAGCGTGTAAATTCTTTCTGAATGGTGATGAAAGACATGATATAAAGTGACTCTGACCCAGCACAAAATTAAGCTTCCTGGCTCCTTCAAGACCTCACTTTAAGGGGACAATGTGACTGGTCACTGCATGCCCCTTTCCCACATATGTGAAGGGGTAAAAGAAAAAAATAGCCCACCACCCTAGAAAACAAAACCCTGTTCTGAGGCAGAAGTTGCAAACAGACAGACATTTGTAAACGCAGAGTCTGTGCAGCCCAGGATGACAACCCCTCACCTGGACGCACCCTGCAGGCAAGAACCAAGTCCAGCTTTGCAGATGGTCCAAGTTCCCATGGAACAAGATGCATATACTGCCAGTGCCTCTGGGTTCAGCCTGCTGCTGCTTCAGTGACCTCGACAGCACCAGCCCTGCAAGCACAGTGATACCTAGGAGGAGAGGAGCCTGCGCATGCCCAGAGACTTCACTCAGCCCCAGAAGATGCAGCCCACAAAAACACTCATCCTGCTGTAGCCTTACAACGTCCTAGTTGCTTTAAGCTCCAGAGATTAGAGTGGAGGGTAGAACCCAAAACACCTAGCAAGACAGTTGGTGCTGAAAGGAAAGGTCTAACCATTTTATTTCCATGAGTATAATGGTTAGACCTTTATACTTTGTAACCATTATACATTCTTGAGCCAACAGAGTGGAAAAATATGTTCTGATGACATCGAGACTGAACGATCACTTGGCATGCAGTTATGTAGAGGGAATCATATTAGGGGTCTCTATTAGCCAGGGTTCTCCAGAGAAACAGAGTCAATAGAAGGTGTCTGTGTGTAATATAAAGATTTATTATAAAGAATCAGCTCACGCTATTATGGAGGCTGAGCCCGAACATCCGTGGAGTGAGTATGGCTCCAGTCCAAAGGCCAGCAGTCTACCTATTTAAACGTTAATCTCATCCAGAAATACCCTCACAGACACACTTAGGATAATGTCTGACAATTACCTGGGCACCCCCTGTCACCAAGTCAAGTTGACACATAAAATCAACCAACATAGGATCTTGATGAGATGACATTTAAGAACATTTCCAAAATTTAGATTCTAGAGGTGTTTCATCCAGATGCCATCTATATAGGCATCCAGAACTTGAAAAAGAAGGAAAGGTAGCGGGGGATTTGTCAAGGCTTTTTATTTTGCCTAATCTTGCTATCTATCAGTTGATGTTTCTTTCCAGGAATATTTCTGTGTTTAATCTCAGTGGAGCATCCCAGGTGCCCATCCAGGTAATAAGTGTTCAACACATTTTTGTGGTTAAATTCTCCTCATTCCTCCAGCATAAAACAAGCTTTTCAGGGACTTGAACGGCAAAAATTTCCAAAGCTATAAAAATTATTCTTCTTCCATATTTTCTGATAAGCCCATAAACTTTTAGTCCTAGTCAAGTCAGTACAATATCATGATTAAAATGTGTTCTGGAACACACAGGCCCAGACTCAAGCTCAGGCTCTGCCAAGACATACACAATAACCTGGAGCAAATTATTTAAGTTCTTTGAACGTCAGTTTCCACATCTATAAATGTGGGGATAATAACACTGCTTATCCTCATTAAATCAGAGGATGCCAGGAAATAACTTAGCCCAGGACTGACCACACATGAAACGCTCAATACATGTTAGAAGTGATTATTATAACTCAGGGTTCTTTCAAATGTGCTGCCAGCATAGCCCTCGAGCCTTTCTAAAAACCCTTACTTTACTCATCCTTTCTCTTCCTCTTTCATTCTACAAGTTCCATAGCCACAAGAGATCTACCACTGATTGCTGAGGCCAGCAGACAGATTGCTGGATAGAATCCTGGGTGATAACTTCCTCAGAAACCCAGGAACCCATACAAGGGCAGGCCTTTGACTTGAATGCTAGGAAGTTGGAAACGAGAAAACAAAAATAATCGGATTTCCTCCTGCAAATTAAAGCTTTGTGTGCATGCATGTGCACCAGAAAATACTAACTGAATCAGAAGCATTCAAGTAGAATTAGAAAAAGTAAAATACAGCATCAGAACTGATGCAAGCACAGGAATCCAGTGGTTATATCTAAAAAATCCAACCTCACGAAAACGCTTGATATTGCTGATGCAATTCCAGAAAGAAAGATAATTGCACCATTTAACAGTAAAGCAAGTTTTCTCTCTCTTGCTATGTCACTTCATCTCTGGCTGTGAGTCCAGAATTTTCTAGAGAGAAGACACCCAAGAAAGATTTTGCCTTGACTACTACTAAACATAGACGTCCTAATAAATTTCTATATGCAAATTTTGAGTCACATAAGGAAAAAATAGGGCCAGCTAGTGTCTGCTAAAATTACATTATTTTTATCTACACTGGTTTCAAGAGTTAAATAATTGTGAGAGGGTAAAATAGCAACTAGTTTCTTTAGAGAAAGTTTCACGGCTATAGTAAGTCAAGGGAGATACTGTATGACTGAATTGTCATTATTCCACAGAGAAATAACACCTTTTGTGCACAGGGAGTTCAAAAGAGTTTAGTCTATAGATATATACAGAGAAATTTTACCTAATAGAAAAAAATCCCATCATCTCTAGGCAAGAAATAATATCAAAATAAGACTGTCATTAGTTATCAGGAAAATGCAAACGAAAATCTCACCATGATTCCACTACATACACATTAGAATGAATAAATTTTAAAAAAATTTCACCACACAATTGGCCAAGAAGTGGAGGAACTGGAACTCTCATGCACTGCTGGTGGGAAAGAAAAGTGGTACAACCACTTTGGAAAACAGTTTGGCAGTTTCTTACAAAGTTAAACATAGACCCATCATCTGACCCAGCCATTCCACTGGGTCGAATGCCAAAACATATGTTCACACAAAGGCATACATGTGAATAATCATAGCAGCTTTATTTGTAATAGCCAAAAACTAGAAACAACCCAAAAATCCATCAACAAGTGAATGGATAAACAAATTGGATGTCTATTCAACTGGAATGCTACTCAGCCACAAAAAGGAACAAATTATTGATATATGCAACAAGGACAAATCTCAAAATCATTACACTGTGTGAAAGCAGTTATTAAAAAAAAAGTACTTACTATATGCTCTTATTTACATAAAATTCTAGAAAATGCAAATCACTAATCTATAGTGACAGAAAGCAGATCAGAGAGGTTGCCTGGGGAGAGAGGGAAGACAAGGGACCAGGCACCATTACAAACGGGCTCTAGGAAACTTTGGGGGGTGATGGAAATGCTTGTTTTCTAGACACGGTGATGGTTTCACACGTGTATACACAGGTCAGATCCAAACTTTAAGTACGTGCAGTCTATTGTTCTTCAATGATACATTAATTATAAAGACAAAAGAAGACAACATGAATGTGAACTGTCACAGTGCCTAGCAGATAGCAGATGCTCAAAAAATGCTGAATAAATGTACCCTCATGGGAGAAGACTGCTTACTTACGTTGGAGGTGTCGTTCTATAAGTGTTCTATGCAGGTTCTATATGCATGCTGTGTTCTATATGTGTTATAATTCAAAAGCATTTGGATGACATATTTTACACTAGTCTTTATGACGCAGTTTCTCTCTTTCTGATTTCTGTGTTCACTGTGTCACCAGCTCCTTTATGACTATTTCTTCCTCTGTCCTTTCTTTCTCTTCCTTACATACACATTATGGACTTCTGCTGACAGCATCTTCATTTCCCTCTGAGGAATCCCTTCCCTGACTCTCACCCATCAGCTCCTTCATTGTGGAGGAAGGAAGAGTACGTGTCTCACTCTTGGCTAGAGATTATCCTCCGAGCCAGAATGAGTGGTTCACTGATGAAGGGACAGCCCAACCTGGGCCAACGAGAACACAGCTTAGGAATCCGAGGCTAAAACTTCTCTTCAGACTGTGGACAAAGAGCTGCTTCTCCTTTTTTGCCTGACTTACAGGGGTGAGAATCTAAGCATGAACTGCAGGCAGACATCTCGCTCCACCAAGGGAAAGCCTGCCTAATATAGAGCCAACGCAGAGGAGAGAGGGAGCAGCGTTGTGTGACTCCCCGAGTCCAGATGTGCCTGAGGTGAGACCTATGTCTGTACTTTGTTTTGTGACCAATTTCACTTTTCATAAAGCCAATTTCTTCTGAGTGTTTTGTCCCTTGCCATCTCCCTGTCCCTCCCAAAAAGACCTGGTGACATCCATGGGAAAGCATTATTTGGTGGTTTGTCCATCAGTGAGAGATGGATGGGAATGTTTAAGTACTAAGAGTATTTGAAACCAATAGTTGACTTCTATAATTATGAACGCTGGTGTATGGACAGACAAATGGACAAGCCAGAGGATGCTCACTGGTGTGGTGCCTTCTACTAAATATATCTGCAATTAACCTCAGACAAGATGAACACAAAAAGAAATAACTCTTACTAGCTGTGTGACTTTGGCCAGCTTTCTTGGCTTCAATCGTGGTTTCTTCATTTTAAGAGGAAGCCAATAATAGTATCTACTTCTTGGTTTTTTGAGATAGTTACAATAAACTATACACTTTACTCCTTAGCACAATGCATGGCACAGAGTAGGCCCTCAAAAAATATCAGTTGTTGTATTATTGTTAGTAGGAAGCTATTAATCTTCATCTCTAGGAAAAGGCATAATGATTCTCCATCTTCCTTCGTACAAATCCTATGCATTCTTCAAGTCCCACCACTTCCTCCAGGAAAATCTTCCTTAATGACTTCAATACATAATATAGTAATTATTTTCTTATCTGAATCTCTAAACCCTTTATTCTGTACATGTGTCTGAGGCCACATCATATTGTGTCATAAACTGACTTTCCGGTAGCGGGCTGGAGCCAGTTCACATCAGCTTGTGAGAGCCAATTGTTAAATTTTCAGGCGTTTTGAGAGGTGGTTGTTAAAGACAGGCATTATTAAAAATTAAATTACATAAAATTATAATTAAATCAATTACATTAATAACAAAGGTAATAAACAAAACATAACACCTCCGAGCCAGCCGTGATGGTCTAGTGGTCAGAGGTTGGCAGTCTCACCGCTTCAGTGGGCCGGGTTCGGTTCGCAGTGATGGGAACCACTCATCTATCAGTGGCAGCAGTTCACATAGAAGAACTGGCAGGACTTACAACTAGGATACACAATCACGTACTGGGGCTTTGGAGAGGGAGGAAAAAAAGAAAAGAGGAAGACATGCAACAGATGTCAGTTCAGGGAGAACCTTTCCCTGCAAAAAATGAAAAACCACTGCCTCTTAACCCTTTAAAAAATAAAAATAAAAAAAACACTTCCTACTTATTTGTATTGCATTTTACTATCATCTACGGTCTTGAGGTGACAGTCACGTGTCACTTAACGATGGAGATAACGTTCTGAGAAATGCATAGTTAGGCGATTTCATTGTTGTGCAAACATCATAGTGTGTACTTACACAAACCTAGACGGTATAGCCTCCTACACACCTAGATAATATGGTACTAATCTTAAGGGACCACCATCATATATGCCGTCTGTCATTGACTGAAACGTCGCTATGAGGTGCATGACTGCGTTTATGTCTGTTATATGTGTATGGAGGAAATGCTGTAAAATGGAGTGTTCGGGCACATCTCTCTCCAACTCCACACGCGGTGACATCAAGTCAGTAGCTTGCAGTCAGTCATGGTGGGAGAATTTACACTAGAGAAATCAGCAAACACGAATCATGGGTTCTCCCTCTACGCCCAACCCACAGGGCCAGGTGTTAAACGTTTGCCGGCGTACCACTGGTTAACTGTTTCAGGTCTGTAAACTGCTCTAATGAGTTCATTAGCTCTTTGACAACAAGGATATTTCACATTTCTCTTTGTCCTCTGCATTGTTCAACATATCATTACATACACAGTGGGTGCTAAACATTTTGCCACTTGCTAGAAGCCTAGAAAGAGGCAATCATTTCACAAAGAAGACTGCTATGGCTACATCCCTGGGACCTGATGCATTTAAAAACAGCCCCCTACACAAAAACCTTGCGGGTCTCTCATTGCTGGAGTTGTAAACAATGGGGAAAATGCCAAGCGTGAAAGGAGAGTAAAAATACTATCGTGTGACAGTCAAAGTGATTGCACACTGACACATCTCTACCCCATAACACAGAGCTGAGATCACTAAATTCGTGTCATAGGGAATGGTCAAAAAAAATCAGTACAGTTTCACTTAGAGAAAGGAAAAATTGTAGGTGCACAGAGAGCAATAAAAATGTCTTCAAATAGCTGAAAGGCTATCACAACGGAAAAAGATTGGATATGTTCTGTATTGCCCTAGACGGCAACACCAGAATCGATGGTGTAGATGTCACAGAAAGGCACATTTTGATAGAAGGAGGAAGAACTGTCCTACAGAGATGACTCAGGACAGATGGAATGAGAAGTCGTGAATTTCTGCTCCACGGAGGCTCAAAGCAGACTGGAAACAGGGCTTGGCATATAGAATTAACCCAAAGTTTTTACATGAATAAATAAGTTATTGGGCCAGCAATGGTTCTCAATTGGGGCCACTACTGCCCCCTAGGGGTGTCTGAGAATTCGCTGAGGCACTTAGTGAGGAGGCAGGGATGCCAGGACAGGGATGTCGCCACAAAACAAATAACTCCACTACCCAAAATGCAAATCGTGCTCCCATTGAGAAACAGCAGGCCAGACAAATCCTGGAGGGGATGTTATAGGTAACGCTCAATAATCAATCATGCAGCAAGTGTTTGTTGAGTAACTAAGTGTCAAGAACCTTGCTAAACTCTACAGTTAGTTGCACAAGATGAAATTTCTTCTTGCAAGATGCTCAAGACTAATAGAGGGGCGTGGCCAAGTAAGGAACCAGTTTGAAGAGAGTGTTTCACGGCGAATCTAGAAATCTGAACCGGTGCTGAAAGAGCAGAGATTTCCTCTAACTCCTGAAGTGTGGGGCCTCTCAAAGGGCAGGGAAGGCCTCTCAGAGGTGGTGGTGGCTCCTAGTTGGCTTTTGTAGAGTATGCGCAGGATACTGAAGTTGAAGGAAGGAATTCCAGGTGGAGAAGACAGTATGTGTATGCCAACAGAAGGAAGAGAGAACATGGCACTAGAAGTTTGGGAAAGTAATCCATTAAGAAAATTTTTTGGCACTAGTTACAATTTGGGCACCTGGTATATTTTTTAAACAGTTCCCCACAGAGTGCACTAGAAGAACCTAAGGACAGCCTGAGTGAACGTGAGTCTGGGTACTGTCAAGAAAAGTGACTGCGGAATTTGGGAAATGTCCCTTCCAACTCTGAGAATCTTTGAAACTTTTCAGATGCAAGAGAAGAGAGTTATTACCAGGACATCATATGATGAGCAGAGACACAGACCCGCCTCCTACTGC
This sequence comes from Equus quagga, assembly GCF_021613505.1. Classification (NCBI taxonomy): domain Eukaryota; kingdom Metazoa; phylum Chordata; class Mammalia; order Perissodactyla; family Equidae; genus Equus; species Equus quagga. Next base: position 123,040,748 of record NC_060272.1, read on the forward strand.
ATGCTCCTTCCCCCATCCACTGTGCTCCAGCAACAGGGGCTTTCTTTCTGCTGCTTGATCCCATGGCTAAGCTGGTTCCTACCTCTGGGGATTTGCACATGTTCTTCCTTCTGCCTGGAACACTCCTTCCCAGATATTCACATAGTTGGTTCCTTCTCAACCTTGAGATCTCATCCCAGTATCACCTGCTCAAGGGGCCTTCCCTGTCCATCCAATCTAAAATAGCATCACCTGGAGCTTTCCTTTTCCTATGTTTGATGGTTGTCTGTCTTCACCGCTGGAATGTAAGGTCCATGCATGTAGGACCTCTTCCATCTTGTTCCTTGTATGTTGCAGAGCTAGGACCCAGCAGCCATTTATTCTCACCTGGGCATCCCATCCTATAATAGACAATACAATAGATAAAGAGGAAACTGATCCGAGGAGAGCACTCAGGATGGTTAGGAGACTCCAAGCCACAGTATATGAAGGAGGAACTGGTGTGTGTCCTTCCAGTAACCTGAGATAAGACTAGAACTAACTTGGAAACCACATCTTTTGGGAGAAAACGGTAGGACCTGGGATATTCCATCCAGTGAAAAGTTCTCTCAAATAGTACACATTCTTTTCAAATACCTGGAGGACATCATGTGGAAGAAGGGCTGGAATTACTCCGAATTGATCCCCAAGGTCAAAAACCACAGAGTAGAAGCCACATAAAAGACTTCAGCTCCACACGAGGAAGGGCAGTAACAGGCAAAGGGACACAGTTCCAAGGGCCCTCAGAAGGTTGAGGGTTCCATCAGTGGAGCTATTTAAGCAGAAGCTGGCTAATCACCCCAACAGAGACGAAAGTTCAAGTCTCAGGAAGGAGAGCAGACCAAACAGCCCACATGTGTAGATGCCACTTACTGCATGCCAGGAGCACCACTCTAGGTACACAACAGCTAGAACCTCATTTCACCCCACAACCACCTGAGGAGGCAGGTGCTATTAGCATTTTACAGAACAAACTGAGATGCAGCAGTCGGATAACTTGACCAAGGTCACCCTGCCAGGAAGTGGCAGAGCCAGTTTTTTTTTAATGACCTTTAATACGTCCTCTAAATTTCACAGTAATTCTTTTTATGCCCCAACTAGAAATGAGTTGATACCTTACTTTGATCATCCCCAGGGAAAAACATTACAGAACGTCCAAGTGTGACTCCTGACACCACGGAGGATAAGACTGCAGGTGGTACATGACACAGCCCTTGCACAGAACAGACATCCAGAAAACCCGTGCTGAATGAGGGACTCAGGCCCTGTGGGAGCCCATCTTCCTTTATTTTTATTGTCTATCTCCTCCGATACTCCAGACTCAAGAGGGAAGGGATTTTGTTTTGTTGACTGCTGCATCCTCAGGTGGTAAATAAATATTTGATGATAATAAGAAAGAAAGGAAGGAGGGAGAAAGTCAGTATCTTCACGGGTCCTCCACCCTTGGCTCTGCCCATTACGTTTTTTGTGGTCCTGACCATTTGAACCTACCAAGAGAAAGAAACCACTAGAAGCTCAGGTTCATACAGACTAAACAGGCTGCCCTTGGGGTGTTCAAAAAACTCCATCCCAAACAGTCTGGTTTCTACACTAAAAGAAAAACAAAACAAGCGTCTTTCAAGCAAAGTAGCTAAAGTAGGAACAAAAGTTCAGAGTCAATCTCTGGGTTGCTGTCAAAATCCCACTCTGATTAAACGTAATAAAATAGAGTCAATACTAAAATGTTAATAAAATGCTGTTTTTCCCCCAGTCACTTCCATCTAATAAAGGTGTTGCGATCCTATTTATGAAATAAATTATATTACTTAGTACCCAAGGGAGCTATTTTGGCTGTGGGAGGTAATCATATTCTAATTTAATGACAGAGGGGAAAAAATCACGCATGACTAAAATAACTATCACACAGCCGATCCAGCTTCAAGAAGACTGCATCTTGTGAGGGGTTCCAGACGTGCCAGCGCTTGTTAAAGTATTAAAATTAACATGTTTAAGTTTTTTCATTTACTATATATTCAGTTTGCCTTCCTCCAGATCCCATAAGCCCACACTATGTTTCTCATGAATATTTAATTTTTTTTTCCCTGAGAAGTCAACTCCGCAGTCACCCCTCCAGAAAAAGAACTGTAAACAAGGCTGAAGGGAAAAGTGAGACAGGGAGATGAGGCGAGAGCAAATGCAAAAGGACAGATGGCTAAGAAAAGCAGAGTCGCCCTCCAAGGAAGAGAGAGAAACTATTAGAACCCAGAAGTGAGCAGATTCATTGTGAGGCATTTCAAGCCTAATACCTTACCCAAATGGAGAAATGGGTTCTATTTTTGAGGCAAAGGGGAAGCTGATGAATACTTCATGATGTTTGCATTAGAGAGCCTGTGTCAGCATGAATAGATTGCATCCTTTGGGTGAGTAAGCCACTCCCTGGTCAGTGGTTAGAAATCTTAAATGTCTTCCCTGAAGCAAACTTCCTGGGGGCAGTTGAGTCACCAATAAGGTGATTTAGAGGCAGAAAGAAAACCTTTAGTGGAGGAATAATGAACTACTTCATAAGCATCCATTAGGCCCAAGAGGACACTTGGCTTCGGAATTAAGTTGAGTGGAAAACCATCAGTTAGCCACATTCTGAAGCTGCATGCAGACAGCCGTGGAAGGGCCTAAAAGGTAAACTCTCCTCAGCCACATCATCGGCTTCTAGCTGAAGCGGAGATGGGATTCCTGGGAACTGATTTGGTCAGAAAACAGGTAGGGGTTGGCAGGATTTACTAAAACTCAAAATGTTGAATCAACATTTCCAGAGAGAAGAACACCGTTTTCTAATACCCAGCCACCACGATTAAGGCCAGGTTCGTGTCCCAGCATGTTTTTCTCTGTAGTGAGCCAGAGAAGCGCCCGCCTGAGAACCAGCTTCAGCACACAGAGTGGTGCAGGAAATGCCTGCTTTCCCTTAAGATTGCTAAGGGCTAACTAAATTCCATGCCTAATTAGTTTCATTAAAATGACATTTGGTTAGAGGATATAGTTTAGGTTCCCCCGGAAGTGGATCTAGAAGTGGAGATTAGAATGCAAGTGGAAGGTGATCCAAGGAAACACCAGTAAAGATGTGAGGCAGGGAAAGAGGAGAAAGCTAACAAAGGTTTCACTGTCCATGGATTACACCAGGATGGGCGACTTAACCCCACAGAGGAATTCTGGGAAGCAGCACAGAATCCACACTGCACACTTACCTGCCTCAGGAAGGAGGGGCTGGTGGTTTCCTAAATTAACTCCCATCATGGGCCGTGGTGGGTGGAAGAAGGGCCTTAACTGCCCAGCGCTTCCAGCCGGCTATGGGCCCCCAGCAGGCTGAGTGGGCTCCAGCAGCCAGAGAAGGCGCAGAAGCAGAGAAGGCGCAGAGGAAAAGAGAAGCAGATGCTGACCCTGGACGTCAGGCCCAGTGTCACGGAAATGGCAAAGGCCAAGAGAAGGTGGGAAGGGTGGCAGCAGCTGCTGCTCCAGGAAGAAAAGTCCCGAGGAGGCAAGTGCCAGCACCTGGGGGTGGACTACAGCGAACTAGAAAACATGGGCTGTGAGTGTCCAACATTTAGATATCGACATTTGTTGTCAGTTTCAACCACAACCAGAAAAATAGTGACTTATATGGATCTCAGCAGCAGCAGCACTACAGCTGAACGCCCAGAAGGCTGAAGGGTGGGCAGACTGGATTGCTCTGCTTCGCAGGGGGCGTGGCATCTGAAGTACCCTAAGAGAATTGGAGAAGGAAAAGCAGCCTAGCTTCCTGGGCATCCCGTGAAGGTTGAGCAGGAGAAAATATCACCACCACTCCCGTTCTGCTCCCAACCCAAGCAGAGCAGTGTGTAGAAAAGACTGAAGAAAAGACATATATAATGGGGTTTTAATACATCTTTTCTTGTTTTTTTAACGTAGCATTAATATACGTACATACAATAAACTCCCTCTCCCTCTATGCTTCAAAATCTTCAGTAAAAACTCCATTATTTACCAATGCTTTGGTATCAGTTCAGGCTAATTCAGTCTCAGAGGCAGATTTTGGTCCCCCTCCCAGATTTTTTTTTAAATTGGTACCAATATTTTTCTTATGAGAGATTTCATGTTAAATTTCCAACATCTACTGGAAAAAAACACCGAAAGTTATTATACACTAGAATAATCACCTAGCAACAATCAGCCAAATAGTACACGTTATTTAGATTGCCACAATCCCCATCACTCTTTACTGTTCCCCAAACATCACATTTGCACTAATTTTTCCTTTCCTAGCAAAAATGTGTCTATCCAAAACTGGACAAGGTCAAAAGGTAAAAAGAAAAAGAAATCAATAAAAACAGTGCATTACTGAGCAACACCAGAAAATAGCTCACTATTGTCCAGTAATTTGTGACCATCTCCTATACTATTAGGAAATTTAGGCAACTTTAATAAATTTGCACATAACTTCCTTAACGGGTAATGGAACTTTTAGAAGAAACATGGAAGATAAAAATGCACGGGGAGAATCTGTTTAATATCTGGTTAAAATAGAGAATAATTTCAAAAAAAATGGAAAAAGGAAAACTATTCAGAGTACTACATGATTATAGGGGAAAAAAAGAGTGCATATTTCTCTGTGGACGTGAAGAACAATCTTATGTTTAAGACAAAAAAGTGTGCATTAAACATGAGGTTTCTAGAGTCCTTGAGGGTGACCTTTGTGCTCAAAAAAGATACGTCTGATGGTACTTTGGCTTTAAATATTAATATCTGATTTATTCAAGTTACAAATTTGAAAGCCTAGTTTTTCCTTAAGCTTCTCATTTCAGCTTACAAATTCAATTCTATTTTAATCTAGTAAATTTTAGCAATTGCTTTTAAGGGGATTTAGAGGAATATTTAGCTCCATTTATAAACAGTTAATTAAAGCTCTTCAAACATTTTAAAATTCACTTATAAATTTAATGTATTTGATTTCCTTTAAGTACTTCAATTGTCTGACTTAAAACCTTCCTGACTAATTAAATAAATCTCTTAAATCAAATAAATTAAATTTATAAATATAGTGAATCAAGTTCTTTTAAATATTCCAACACTGTAGATCAATTTAGTAATATTTCAGCCTAAAGCCATGTCTAAATCAATTACTCAATTATGCATTTTAAATTGGAATTACGAGACTGATCTGTAACTCTACCAGACCAAATTCTCTTAAGCATTACAAAAACTTTAAATACCAAACAAACAGATTCCTTCTTAACACAAAAGCATTTTGTGTTAGCATTGTTATAGAAATGTTTCTATATTTAATTTAAAACCTTGTCTGGTTAAAAAAGACAATTACTACTTTCCCAGCTCATAAAGACCTCTGTTGACCAGCTCACTCACTGGATTCTTGTTGACAAAACCGATGGGACATCCTGAGCCCTATTTACAGTCTAAACGAGGGACTTCAGACTAAAGTAAGTGGTCACATAACCAGGTTCCTAAGATTTTAGTCACATCATTACCAAATCTCAGATCAGACTGGAGTCTGTAACTGCCAGTCGCATGGCTATACCTCTTTGACTGGATTATGTATTTCTTTGGATCTTACGATAAATATCTCCCCTTTTAAATCTAAAGATCTGTGTCCTAATGGCAGAATACTCACTCTTTTCCTATATTCCCTACCTCTGCCCCAATACTCTTATAAGCGTTAAAATGATATCCAAATGGATTCTGGACATTTCAGGTACATTTCTGTCTATTTGGTCATGACATCCAAGACACTTATACCGACATGTGGGAAGACGACCTCAGGCCCCCCTACTCATCCATTACTGGTAGGAATTTGCTTTGGCAAACTGAGATACACCACACCATGAGACTGGAAATCCAAAGGCTGTTAACAATGGATCTCAGGCAAGCTGTAAAAGCACTCAAGTTAAAATGATGGAGGTGGGAGGAATGCATTGGTTTAATTATTCTTAAAATTTTAGGAGTCACCAATCCTTTAGAGAATGTGACAGAGGATATAGACCCTCTACAGACAGACAAACACACAATCCCTTTAGCTTATAATTTCCAAGATTTTATGTTTCCCTGTTATTCACCAATAGATACCAAGTTAAAAACAAAAAAACAAACAAAAACAATTGGACTAGATGGATCTTTAAAGCCCTTTCTCAACATGGTCTTGAAAACAGAATCTATCAAAGTGACATATTACAGAGAAGACTTCAGAAATTCAGTTCAGAGGACTGGTTTTCAAAATGACTAATCTAGAGAGTCTGTCAGAGTCAAAGCAGAATAGAGTTCAATGGAGATTGGATAGACTAATTTTCTTTCTTATAAAAGAAAATTTTATAGTCTGTCCTAATTTTCATTAAACATGTATGGCAGCTGTAGAATGTAGTGAAAAAATTAACCTATCAATTTAAATTTTTTTACTTCAGTGTTCAGAGGCAGCAGTGAGAAAAATTTTTATCGCGGGTCTTCTAAGTAGGTGAAGGCCTTTCATGCAATGGAAGGTAGTAAAGCTTGTTATTCATCTTTCCTATTATTTCAAGATATAGGAAGTCTTTGCTTTTTGGTTGTTTTTTTTTTTTTGGATGAGTTACTGAAGACAAAATAGAAACAACTTCTCTGGAAGTCACGACCTCCAGTGTTCCTCATCTGTCTGAGATAATTAAGGATTACTAATATTGCAAGAAGAAGAACCACACATTGCGTGAAGGAATGAGTGAATGAATGATGTCCTAACATTCCTTCCAAACCCATCATCTGACATGTATCGCAGCAGAACACGTAGTTTTCCACAAGCTTCAGCAGTTGTTTCCTCCATACACATCCTACCCTAATATTTACTAAATAAAAATAATTCTACATCATGTTATTGTGTTTTTAGAGTCTACATTTTACCTAGTAACGTCAACTCTGCTGAGTTAAATTCCACGTTGACAGCACAAGTTTAAAGGAAGATATATACCTACTTTAGACTCTCTTTGTGTCCTCCATGTACTAAAGGCTAAACGCAAACTTCTAACATGGTTTTACCTTCTGGAGTATTTTTAGAGGTGTGGTGGGCTTTTGAAACTATTTTATCTGTATAGCCCCCAGAGCCAGGGCTTCTGCATTGAACACATTTAAGGCTTAGGTTTAAGCTGCCTGGCTTTTAAAACCACACAGAAAACAAAGCTCTGATGCATGAGGCTGTCAACAAAAGCAACATGCTTTCTCTAAAGTTTCAGTTCAATAAATGTTTGCCTTACGGAAAAGGTCTTTGCTTTTTGAGACTTTTTCACTCAAAAGCTCTCACTTTAAATCACGATTTTAAAGAATATCTTTATTGTTGGTGGTAGAGCTGGAAATTACCAAGGTGCCTACACAATGATGGGGTTGTAGTGAATTGAAAGGCAGGAGGGTTGAACTCTGCAACCCTGGGCAAGTCCTTCAACCTCAGAGGTAATGAGAGTTAAAATGTCAACTGGAGAGACAGCAAGAGTGAGGGAGTCAATGTCTTCAGGACTTGGACAGCTACCATGAACTTCTGCTTCGGGAGGGCTCATGCCTCCTCTAAAGGCATTCTGATTTGAATTTTTTAAAAATGCAGTAGAAAAGATGTCCATGAAGTGAATTAAACCCAAGGACTCAGAGTCTGAGATGCTTTTGTCCCCTCAGAACATTCCTGATCAGTGAAGAAGCTGGCAAATCTCCACCCATCTTCTCCTAAAGGCAAAAACGTCTATCAGATTCCTCAGTACCCTTATAGCTAAACCTGTCAATACTTTAGTAAATGTTTCCATTTTACCCTCACTATCCTTAGGGCCAAATCCCTTCATTCAACACTGTATATTATTCATAGAACACTCCAATTAGCAATTTGAAAAAAAAATGCTTCATGTTTATGTTGTAAACATAACCATGTAAAACATACGATATATTAGAACCTAAAATCAGGATATGCAAGCCCATAAAATGAAAGCAAAATAAGTGAAGATATATTGGAAGACATATTTTAGTTTAATCATATATAAAATCCAGAAATGATCTAACTCACCAATCACTAAAACATGCATTTATTCATCTAGCCATTCATCCGATCACCCATTCATCATTTATTCAGTCATCATATACTGAGCTCCTGTTATGTCCTAGGCACTGAGGGTAAAAAGATGAAACAGACACTTTCAAGGAGACACTGCCTGGAATCTGGCAGAGACAAGACATTGATCACAAGATAAGTGTATTGGAGGATTACAGACGATGTTCTAGGAGCAAAGAGAAGGCATACCTAGCTCAGATGAGGGAGGGGTGGGTGCTCTAAAGGCTTCTTGAATGGACAGTTTTAAAGAATAAGCAGGAATTAGTTGGGTAAAAAGGAGAGTAGCACTTTAAAGTTAACAGGTCTTTTTCACACATAACAACAAAATATACTTTTAGTACATAAAAGTTTTCCAACTCTGTTATATCCACATAAGACTCAGACCTGATCTGAGCACAGCCAATCAAATGATCTCTCTGAAGCTTGTGAGCAGCTGGCACGAGTTTTCCGAACACAGGCCCCAGTGATTCCTCTGATGGCACAGTAGACATACAGTACAAACTCTACAGTATCTCAAAGAAATGCAGCCAGCAAAAGACAGCAATTAAAATCCATTCTGTCTCTCTTGTGTAGCATGCATGCGCACAACCACGCAAATGCTGAGTCTCAGAATCTTCAATCCCTATTCTTGCAAAGAAACATTTATGTCCCTTTCAACCAGTGAACTCAATTAAAAAAATAAGGGAAACTAACTTAGAGAAAAAGATGCAAATACACTTAACAAGGAAGATTACTTCTTGGGACTCTTTGCATATTCCAAGTGAGCCAGAGGAGCTGTACCTTCGTCCTTCCTGCTTGCTGAAGCCACTTTTGTTTTCAGCTCACTGAACTTTTATCAGCACTAATTGGAACATACTTCCTGCCAGGGTTTAGCATTTCCAGATTTTTTGTAGGTACTGATTTAACGGCGCTGACATTAAGGTTTCTATCCACAGGGTCACATAAAAGTCAACTAAAATGGGCTGCAAAAGGAGAAGAGTATTAAAATCAAAATGAGTAGGAGGGCAGAAAGAGGACTGTCGATGTGCTCAGCCCGCTGCACAGCCATGAGAGCTGGTGCTGGCTCTAGTTATTAGCACAACATGGTGAAGGTCTCCTCAGAGTTTCCCCTGAGCCTCCTCCCGGTGGGAAAAGCTCAGGAAGGAGGAGAAGGCTACGGTCTATCTTCTTTGATCTCACAGACACCGAATCGAATATTCCCATCTCAATAGGAACAGAGAAAGAAGCCAGTCCCCAAAGCAATTCGTTGAGCCTTTCCCAAGGACTTCGATCAGTCTGGTGACTCGAGTGAAACGTGGGCATTTCTATAGAAAGCAGAGACCCACAGCGCTTCCAGGAAGAGGGACAAAGGCAGGAAGTGACGACCAAGAGTTTAGTTTTTCTAAGCCCACCTTGACTCAGTTGCTGCCTCAATTCTGTAGGATCCAGACAAGTAATTGAGGGAAGCAGGTGTGGGCGCTACTAGAGAGCAGGGAGGACTGGAACAAACTGGAGAGTTTGCGCCCTATCTAAGCGGCAGCCACTATTTAACTTTAGCCCAATGTATTCTTATAACAGCATGTAGGTCCAGTATGGCCAAATCTTCTGATATTCCAAGAGAAGTGGAAACATAAGTTTTAATGTGAAATTCCCCAATCTTGAAATGTTGGCAACAGATGTAAAACACATCTAGGTGATACAAAATAGACCTGGAGCCAGATGTAGCTTAGAGACCAATAGTCTGTATCATCTGATCAAAGTTCTAAGGCAAGAGTTTAGAGGACATCTCAGCAGCAGAAATACAACAAAGTCGAGACTCGCCTAGTCCAACCCAGAAGGGCCCAGAGAGGCATACCAGTTGGCCTTGGATGGCCTCTTAAATGCCTGCATTTGTTTCCTCTTCTTTTCTCAAATCAAATTTAATATGAGATTCAAGATTGCCAGGGAAGGGAAATAAAAATGGACCTGGTTTTGATACTCTGGTTTTCTTCTAAAGGTTTTATGGGACATGTGGCACTACCAACAGTTTGTATTGAATCTTATAGTTTACACTGTCTTACTGATTGAAATAGATTTGCTGGTTTGGTTTCCTCTGATTCTCAGATGACTTACTTTCACAGATATTAGGACTGAATGATCTGAGTCTCCAGATTAGTTTCCTAGACAAAATGAAGGTTTTTCAACCTGGCTTTCTTCAGCATTTCAGGGGCTGTAAGAACAATTTCATTACACAAAGACATACCGGCTGAATTTCACGGTGGACAAAAGGAGTTTAAGGCTAGAAATCTTATTATAAGCCTGATAGGGGCTTCACAGCCACTGGGCCTGTTTCTGTGAAGTGGGCAGTCAATGCGCAAAGGACCAGAGGTGCTCTGTCCTGGACAGACAGGGGTGGCTGCCGTCCATTCTTAGAATCTCCAGCAATGCAGAGCACAGGGATGAGCAGACTGACATAGTGGAATAGAGGGGAGTCATATGTTCATTCAGGAAATATTTAGTTAATGCCAACTGCATGCCAGGCATTGTTCTCGATGCTGGGGACCAGAAGCAAATTAAACAGTTTCTGCCATCATTAAAAAAATTCTAAGCAAATACACAAATAAGTACAAATATTATAATGTCAGACAGTGCTGAGCACCATGTGAGAGAAAAGGGAGAAGAATAAATGAGTCACGATAGAAAAATAAGGCCACTTCAGAAAATGTCCTCTAAGGTCACAAAGAGCATTTCCTGGACCAGGAAGGAGCAAGAATCCCTGTCACATGCCAGCATTTGCATTTCCTTTCACCCCGTAGGGGAAAAGCACAGGATGAAACCCAGGCAAACTAGTTAAAATTTGTATTCTTAGGCACACATAGACTCCTTAGGCCTCAATTTCCTCACTGTAAAATGGGGATAATATTAGCCACCCACCTCAAAGGACTAAACGTGGATTGCCCATGACAATGTGCCATGTGCTAGGCAGAGGGCTGGGGAGTGTCAACAATAATGATTACTTCAGCCATAATCATTATGATGATTGTACCTACCCCACAGTGCGCCTCCAAGTACTTCCTGGGTTGAAATCAGTTCCTTCTTCCTTCTCACCTCCTGAGAGTCATGGCACAGAGAGGGTATGAACACACACATCTGTGTTCCAGAGCAGGCGTTCTTTGATAGGAGTTTGTTATACTGGAGATAACTGAACCAGAGTAAGGAGCAGAGTTCCAGTTTAGTTCTTTTCTCTTCTTCCTTTCCATACATATAGTTAAAATTTATACACTAATTAGAAAGCAACTTTTGAAAGCCTTTGTTGGACTGTATTATTTCTTGCAGAGAATTATTCATGGTCAAAATGAAAACTTCCTATTTCCATTAAAAAAATAAGAAAAAATCAACAGTTGTGTTAAACAGAATCCTTTGAAATAATATTGCTATCATGGAATCTGACTTTGATTTATATGGGTTGATGACTGCCAAAAAGTTGAATGATAAAATTTTCCAATGCAGATAAAACTTTTGTGGAATGGATAAAATGCTCTAAACATATATTAAATGAATAAATTTTATCACTAGTTGAATACTGACTGCCAGAGTTTTCAAAGGTTGTTGAAAATGAGTCCCTTTAACAATGCAGGTGAGGGAAAAGTAGAGAAATTGATTTCAAATTAAATTTGCAAACTTAATCCCAGAGCTGCCTACCTACATTTGTCCACATAGGAATTTAATAGATTTTTCCCACTCAGCATTAAAAAGAGAGCATTAGTCCCTTGAAAAACTGCCCCTAGGAAATCTATGTGAGAAATAATAAAAATAAAGAAACAACCATTAATGTAGGAAGAACAATTAATGTGTAGATGTGCTATACAGCATTAGAGTTAATATATTATTAAATGTATTCCAAATCTTCCAAATTAATTAAATGTATTAAATCAGAAGCTGCATAAATCACAATATATTACAAAAATTACTATTTATTTCTAGAGCTAATATATCTGTGCAGAAACCATGCTAGTTAATTTCCACGGATTGTCACAGACAGAAGGAAAACAAGATTGGCACATCTTTGACTTGAAACAATGAATCTGCATTGCCATTTTCAGTTTTCACTATCCCACACAGAAATTACAGCTCATAACTGGGCCTAGCATTAAATACATGTTGAAAACCCCTTGTTGAGCTGTATTTAAACTTTTAGCAACATCCATTTAAGTTCATGTAAATCTAATGCTTTTGACCATTATAACCAATGATGCAACACTCCTCACTCCGACTCCTGAGGTCTCTTTCTTACCTTATTCTCCTTTTTGTCTGACTTCTTCTATATGTATTTATATAATGCATACATTATGTGTAATATTGATGGCCTATTTCCCCTCAAAAGACCGTAAGATCCATGAGGGCAGGAATCTTTAATCTGTTCAGTGATATGATCCAAGCATCTACAACAGTGCCTGGTACATACTAAATTTTCAATAAATATGTGTGGTCTGGAAGAATTTGAATGTATTATGACAGCTCAATATTGAAAACATATTGTGATGGAATTGTTTTTTCTAAGATGAATTCTTCTTCCATTTATTTACAAAATGTAAATTCACCTCCTAATTATGAACCCATATTTTCCTCTGCCAGGTGTTCTTATAGCAAGGATTAACTGTGGTTTATTTATCAAGGGGAAAAAAATAAAAGGTCACTAAACCACCATGTGGGTACAGGAGACAGGGGGTCGGGGCAATGCATTTCACATCCTCATAACCAGCGATTCTCATATTTCGCAGCTCTAGGCCAAAACTTAAAAATGCCAATGCACCAAAACACTTGCAGTCATGCAAACATGAGCTGGCCTAGAAATCAAAGGCAAGCTATTGTGACATTAATGTAACAAGCAGGCTCCCTGCAAGAGACCACCCCTCATGTCAGGAGTCATTCAGCCACAGTCACAATTTCATCTATATTCATGTTCACTGTATTTTTCTCTTTAAAGGGAAAATGCTCTTTAGATTTAGATTTAATTACTAGATTTCCATCCTGTATCAGTCAGGATCCTAGAAGGAAAAAAGAAACCACATCAAATATCTTACCAGAGAGAATTCCATAATAAGGAATTAGTTAAATAAATGTTCTGGAACTGAAAAAGTGAACAGGGAACACTGAGGTAATGCAGAAATAAAAACCAAAGGAAGCAACCACCAATCCTAGGGAAGAAAGGGAGGAGATGGCATAATTAGGATCTAGAAGCTTGGAGAAGGGACTCTGCGGAGCTGGGTGCAGACTTCTGAGGAGTGGGTGCTGCCCAGCTGGTACTGGGTGTGCCAAAACGAACAAACCAGAGGCTGAAACTAAAGACCACTGCCAGGGTGAAAACAGGAACAGCAAACATACAGGAAGGATCAAACCCTTCTGCCCTCTTCTAGCCTGCCAGCCTCCCTCTCACGCTCCCATGGGCAGAATCTAACTGGGAGCCAGCTTCCAGGACTCCCAGTGCGAACACGGACTTGAGTATGGAAGGGTGCATTTGGAGTTGACACAAAGCTTGAGCACCAACTAGCACACATCCCATCAAGGGGCACTGGTAAGGAGAGAAGACAGAGCAGGCTGCAGGAGCTCGTGCCTGATCACCCTGTCCCCTCACCTGATGATGAAGTGCGACCCATAATAATGTCAATTGAGAAGACTCTTCCCACTTGATCTGGCCACCACTGAATGGCTCCATGAATGGAAAAAAATCAGTCTGCACTGATGCCCACCTTGTATAAATATTGTACCAACAACGTTAGCACATGCATCCTAACATTTAATCTTTATAGAACAGTCAGTTCCGCTATCACGCGACATAGGCATGCTTACAAACCACTGTGCCATGCAAAATCACACAAGAAAAACCACAGGGCTCAAGGGAAAATTGGCACTGGGAGGACAAAACTCACAAACTTTTGTTAGTAACATAGAAGAACCTAGTAAAAACAGTAGCACAGTTTTATACATATTAAATGATTAAGAAATACAAAAATACTACAAGTATGTATGGAACTTTACCTTGAAGAGTTTGATCGTGGAAGTGAGCATCAGATGGGCTGCAGCTTGTGAGTTGTTATAAAGTGGTGGCAGGAGGGTCATCTGAGATCAGAGGGACAGTTGCACCAGATGTGTGCATGTGGCTCACAGCCCATGCCAAGAACTGAGGCAGTTGGCAGATTTCTGGGCTGTGGGTCTGAGTTACCTGTATTCCTATGCAGTTCGGTTCAGCTGGGTGCAGTTTTCTACATTCACCTAATGTTTCTCGCAGAGAAAATGTCATAAAAGCAAATACAAAATCCACGTTGTGATCAAATTGTCCCCTGATGTATTGATCATATTAGAACAAATTAATGATTTCCAAATAATTATAGCAGAACAGATTATATTCTGTAGGCCAAAGAGTATTATCTCCAATTTTACAGATGAGGAAACGGATTCAGAAACATGAAACATCTTGCTCAAACTTCTCTAAAAGCAAAAGGCACGCTACCTTTCTTGTGCCAGCACTGTATTTTCTCATCTAAGGTACATCACTTGACAGTAAAAGGTCAAGGCAGAACCTGAGGGCCACTATCAGCACAGTTTTGCCAGTGACCTTTCCCAGGTGGGTGTAAGTGCCCCGGGACGGAATGGCTGGTGATCTCAATCTTCTTCAGGTCAAAGTTTAAAGCAGAGCTGCTGAGCAAAGGAATTCATGTCTCTCCCACACTTTCTCATAAATGCACTTCTAGACCAGTGCCACAGCCATCCTCAAAAGATGTTTGATAATAGTCGAAACCCATGGAAATAAACGTCCCAACCTCCGAGGTCTAGAAATAAAGCATAAGACAAACGTCTAAGTTGTCCTTCATACTCTGCCACAGTGATCTATAAAATGCAGAGGTCAATAATGTCACTCCCAAGTTTACTACTCTTCGATGGTTCCCCGCCGCCAAAAGGTCCAAACTCCTTAGCATGGAGGATGGGGTCCTCCTAGATATGGTACCTGCCTACATATCGAGTTTCATCGCCAGCTAAGTCCTCACCCAAAGCCCCTGCTCCAGTCAGCTAAACGATCTGCTTTTCTACATGCTCTAGGTCATTTCAGAGCTACATAAATTTCCCCATACTAATCCCAAAGCTCAATGCCTGTGATTTCTATGCCTGACTTGTGAACACCAAGCTGTGGTTGCTCCCAGGCTCCTCTCCCAGGAGCCCCTCCCCTGTATCTTTAGGCAGAATGAACCACTCCTTTTGTTGGGCCCCCACTGGGCCCTATGATAACTTCTATCAGAGCTCTTTGCTACACATATTTGTTCAAAGTTCAACTTTTTTTTTTTTAAAGATTTTCCTTTTTTCCTTTTTCTCCCAAAGCCCCCCGGTACACAGTTGTGTATTTTTAGTTGTGGGTCCTTCTAGTTGTGGCATGTGGGATGCCGCCTCAGCATGGCCTGATGAGCGGTGCCATGTCCACACCCAGGATTCGAACTGGCGAAACCCTGGGCCACCACAGCAGAGCATGCAAACTTAACCACTCGGCCACGGGGCTGGCCCCCGACTCTTTTTTCTTAACCACAAGTTTTCTGAGATTATTGGCCATGTCTAAAGAGTCTCTGTATCCCCAGAACCTAACTCACCGCCTGGTAACTGAATGTGTCATAAACATGTAAGGATGGAATGAATAAAAGGCTATAATGTTATCACTACACGAAAAGAGTGCAGGAAAGGAAATCAACCTGTACTTTTTCTTTCCTCTATCTCAAAATCTCAAAAAAGACTCTCAGCTCCACTAATAAATTTCTGTGTGAGTAAAACCTCCTGAATTGATAAAGGCAGGTGTCATGGGCTGAATGTTTCTGTGTCCTGAAAAGTTGTATGGTGGGGCCTTTGGGAGGTGACTAGGTTTAGATGAGGTCACGAGGGTGGAGCCCCCATAATGGGATCCCTGTCCTTATAAGAGGAAGACAAAGAGAAGTCTCTTTCTCTATGCGCATGCACCAAGGCAAGGCCCTGTGAGCTCCTACTGAGAAAGGTGGCTGTCTGTAAGGCAGGAAGTGGGTCCTCACCAGGAACCCAAGCTGCTGGCACCTTCATCTTGGAACTTCCGGCCTCTCGAATTGTGAGAAATTTCTGTTGTTTAAGCCACTCAGTCTGTGATACTTTGTTATAGCAGTCCAAGCAAACTAAGATAACGGCTGGTTACTACATGTATCAGATGATTTTGCCAAGATGAAGATGGCCTAGGTACACCATCTTACATAAAAGCGTAAGACTCTAGAGGGCAGGAAACTCACAGATGCTTCATATGAAAGGCATATTGAATTAAATATAGATAGTACCCAAAAAGCAAAAATTAGACCAAAGGAAATGCTTTCCCTAGTTGAACTATTAAGTGAGGTATCTGCATAAGAAGCTATTGAGGAAGAAAATAATTTTGACTGCTGTGGGTAATCAATACTTACTTATTCATTTATTTATTTATTTATTTTGGTGAGGAAGATTGGCCCTGAACTAACACACGTTGCCAAGCTTCCTCTTTTTGCTTGAGGAAGATTGTCCTTGAGCTAACATCTGTACCAATCTTCCTCTATTTTGTACGTGGGATGCTGCCACAGCATGGCTTGATGAGCAGTGTGTAGGTCTACACCTGGGATCTGAACCCATGAACCCTGGGCAGCTGAAGTGGAGCATGCAAACTTAACCACTACGCCACAAGGCCAGGCCCCTACACGCCCATATAGAATCTGAGGATTCTAAGAAAACGCCTCCTCTGTAATGCGCGGTTGACAAACTATCTGGTTAAGTAAAAGCGGCCAGGCACCCAGTTCCACATTGAGGCCAACTTAAACCAAAATACCATATAGAGTTTGCAGACACCAGATCTATGATGTTATAACTAATATGGATTGCTCAATGGCTTGCCTGGAGTTTTTCTGGATCCGCATTCTTCATGAGATCTCCTGTATGCAACGATCGCTCACTCTCCCTGGGCAACAGTGGGACAAATCATAAATCATGTGACGGTATATCCAGTCCCCAGGTGTACCATACATGACCTTGAAAATGCATATTTAAAAAAAGAGATTTTTAAAAAGCCTAGTTTTTTTCCTCCGTTTGGGTTGGGCATTTCTTACCATGAAGAAAAGGTAAACGCTGAGCTTCATTTTCCAACAGCTTAATATCGAAGATGGATATAGGCACATTTAAAAGCAGAAAACATCTGTCCTCATTTAGGAAAGGTGGCCACACTGAAGCTCTAGGTCTACTTTTCCAAGTGTCTAAGGAAGATTTTCATAGTATATCTCATAATTCCCTCAAACTCTTTATGCCCCAAACACCCTTCATTGGTCTTTTTCCCACAAATGTCCTGACCTGCTCAAAAGCCCTACTTCCTACAATGGTATGACCATCAGCCTAGTTAGCTTCACTAGTCCAAGTCCTCAAATCCTTCTCTCCGCCTATTTATCTCCTCTGTCACCAAAATCCCATTACTTCTTCCTTTAAAAGATTAGGGGCACACAAAAACATCAAAACCTTCTCTTGATGATGCTTTAGAACCAAAGCATACATGACAGAGCTGGCTGGCTCTTCTCTCAAATTCCTGCTCTCTCCCCGTGGTGTTGAGTGTTGCTGGGAAGTGGCTGCCCAGCCAGAGGTTATATTTCTCAGCCCCACACCTGCAGTAAGGTGTGACCATGTGAATTCATTCCAGACCTGGAATGTGAGCAGAGTGATATGCACCACTTCCAGGCCAGGCCCAGGGAAAACTCCGGCAAAATGCTCCCTTATACTTCTTCCTTCTCTATTTCAACTTCTCCTTTATACTTCTCCCTTCTATGTATAGTATAATTATAATTATACTATATATCATATTAAAAATAGCCACCATTTACTTTCTTTAAGTTAGGCAGGGATCATACTGCATGTTATATGTATTTTAATCTTACAAATAGCCAACAAGGTAGATATTGCTACTCCGCCTCATTTTATAAATGAGAAAGCCTAGGCCCAGGGAAGGTAACAGGTGCCAGCCTAGGTCACACAGCTAGAAAGCAGAACAGCCAGAACTCAAGCCCAGGGCTCTCTTTCTCCAAAGCTCATGTCTTACTGTTAGCTACCCTGCCTTCTTTAAGAAAAAAAACAGAAGCAAGTTAAGAATGCTGTGTAATGGTTCTTGCTCTAGTTACCATGTGAGCCTGCATTTTACAATGTGAATGTAAATGTATTTTCTGCCATCTAGAATAAGCAGCCTGGTATTTTATTTATTAGCACCACTGCAGAGTTGTTTAAGTCTAGCTTCAGGGTTCCCAGCCCAATCTCAGCAGCTGTATAATGGAAGGATGTTTTCCTGCCGCTCATCTCTACTGTGCTCCACCCTTCACCCCATGAGGACCTCACTCACTGCACGTGGATGCCTCCGAAGGTACACTTGTACCATTTCTGACCATCTTTTTGTTTTTGTTTTTTTAAAGATTGGCACCTGAGCTAACATCTGTTGCCAATCTTCTTCTTTTTTCTTCTTCTCCTCAAAGCCCCCCAGTACATAGTTGTATATTCTAGTTGTAGGTCCCTCTGGTTGTGCTATGTGGGGTGCTGCCTCAGCATGGCTTGATGAGCGGTGCCATGTCCATGCCCGGGATCCAAACCAGCGGAACCCCAGGCTGCCGAAACGGAGCACATGAACTTAACTACTTGACCACAGGGCTGGCCCCCCGATCATCTTTTAATTCAACCACCAGTTTGAGAATCCAGATTTCACACTCAGTTTCCAGAACAGTAGACCCTCCCTAGAATGTGGGCTAAAGGGGGAAAGCGCTGAATTAATCATTCCAGCACATCTTAATTTTCGCCAAGAAAATCCGGATGACAAGTAGCCTGCATCATGCCTTCGAACGCTCTTGAGAAATGAGTCAAATCCCCAAGTCAATCTACCATAATGAGTTGGGGTTTTTTAAATTAATGATCTTTACATAAACTGCCTTGTTGATGACCAACTGCTTTCCAAATTACAAGCTGATGAGACACTGCTCAATCATTGAGTCTCCCTTGACAGAGCAACTTCATGACCAACTGTGACTGACAGAGCCTTTCCCAGCAGACGACAGGGCAGCCAATTTGTTAAATAGGATAACCAGGGATGGCTGAGGTCACCTCTCTGAGGGCGTTGACCTCCCAACCCACGAGCGATTCCGGACAGGTATTTTACTTGCCAACCTTGGCAAAAACTGTAACGTTCTTAGTTAAAATGAAGACAAAGGACAAATTAGGCACTTCTACGAGAGTAGGGATTTTTTTTTTTGCTATTGCTATGGTAACACTACTCCATTTTAGGAGAGGGAAAAGGAAGAGTGGGCCTTAAAAACTAAGCTATAAAATTTGTCAATGATGTATAAAAAGGACATTAGAAAGATATTCCTTTTAATTCATTGCTAGGAATTTACCCAAGAGAAATAGTCTAATAAATGTGCAAATATGTACGTATGAGACTTTATTTAAGTAGTACTTTATTAAACAGTGAAATTGGAAAAATCTAAATGTCCAACAAATAAATTATGGTGTATTCATACAAGGAACGCTGAAGAGCCATTACGAGTTAGGATGGAGGTGTGTATTTACTGACATGGGTGCAGGGTCCTTGTGCACCTTCACGTCAGTACCTAAGTGACACGACAGCATATATCATGTGACTCCATTATAAAAATTTCCCAGAGAAATATATCCGAAGACATTTACATCAAAATACTAACAGCAGCAGTTATTTCTAGTCTGAGAAATTTGGAGTGGTCAGGAACGCTTGCATTGTGTTTTTCAGTATTTTCTATGATGATTCCTCATTATATGTGTAATTAAAAATAGGGGAAAATGTCACCATGGCTGATTGTATTATTTATTCAAAAATATTGGCTGCTTCTTCCTAGGGGCCCTTTCCTGGTGTCTCTTCTTGTGAGAGGAATATAATTCTTGTCCCCATAGACATCAGGCTTAAACCTAAATGATCTGCTTTGGCTAATAAAATAAAGATAAAATAAAGCATGGAAGGGACCTGTGTGATCACAAGGAGAAACTTTGAGAGCTACCACGAGCCTCCATCAGTTTTTGTTTTCTCTCCACCCTGTGGCAGGAATGTTCTAGATCCAGGCTGCTTCTGCCTGGATCACAAAATGGAGAAGATGTGAAGCAGATCTGAGCTGACTTGTGACAGTCATAATATGAGTGAGAAATAAATCTTGGGTTGTCATAAGGGACTGAGATTTTTAGAGCTGTTTGTTACACAGCATAATTAATTCTAAGCTGACTGATACATGAACTTCCACTACCACCATCAACAAGACCAAACTAAGTATAAACATAAGCTTCTCAGTTACCTACCTCTGGTTAGTTCCGGAGTTCCGTGTTTAGCACAAAGCCCCCCATTAACAGTATTTTTAAACTATTATTTGGGGCTGAGTTTATTGCACCCAGCCTTTCCTTTTTCCTTCCTGCCTCTCCATGGTGCCTCTGAATCACAGTGACTACTCCTCCGCCTTTCATGACTCTTTCTTTTAGGCCCCACTGTTCTCCCTATAGTCCAGGCATTGCTCATCTTACACCTATAAATGGTGGCCATGGTCAGGGACACAATCCTTCAACCCTGTTTATACACTGTTGTGAGATTCATCTTCCTTGAATACTGCCCTGCAATTTACTGCCACGAGTTTAAGGCTCCCTGACCCTTTAGCCCAGAATTCAGGCCACTGCTTAATTATTTAAACTCACCCTCCTCCTAACATGAACCCTCAGCATCAGCCAAACTAGCTCATTCATTATTTCCTGTGCACACCTTACATATTCCCAGCATCAGGGCCTACCTGCTCAAGGTTACAGTGATGACGTCAGTAGCCTGAACCCTCTCGAGAAAGGGTTATAATGGCAGTGGAATGAAGTAATAATTTCACGGGTCACTCTGATATACTAAAATACAGGGAGCATGGCCTTGAGAGTACAGGTGACAAGGTGGACAGACTGACAAGACATGGTGATAATCTCCAAATATGACCACCAACAATTCCTCCCATCCCTGAATACACAAGACCTATTTCCTTTCTGTTAGAATCCGGGCTGGCTCTGTGACTTGCTTGACCAAGAGACTTTTAAGACCGTAAGAGACCTGGCAGCTTCCACCTTTTCAGAGCCCAGCTGCTAAAGCTGTAAGGAAGCCCAGGAGAGACTACTGAAGGGAGAGAGCCATGCAGACAGGGTCCTGGGGGATGGCTTGGACTTACCAGTTTCGGCTGACTTCCCAGCTGAATGCAGCCACGTGGCCAGCCCCAGCCAACAGCATGTGGAGCAGAATAACTGCACAGTTTAGCCCAATCAACCCAAAGACTTGTGAAAAAAATAATTTGTAGTTTTATGGAGTAGTTTGTTTCACAGCAAAAGACAACCAAGAAAATAGGTATTCTCCTTACTTCTGCCCTGAATACAACACTACTCCAGCCTCTTAGGGGGATGGTCATCTATGGAGTCTGACAGTGTTCTTGGCACAGTAGTAGCAATAGGGTGCCCTCAGGTGACTGACAGACAGTGAATTTAAATAGTGGGATAAAGGGTGGGCAGGTACATGAAGTGGGAGAGGAAAAAGAAGGCAGATAGCAAGTGATAAGTATTGCTAATAGACCAACCTATAAGATATACGCAGATGAAAACCTAGAGGCAGTGGAAGATGGCTGCTGAAGCTGTAGGCAAGAGCCAGTACAATCTGAGTTACTATTTCTATTGCTCTATCTGTTCCCACAAGCTAGAAAAGACTTGAGTCAGGTGGCATCAATAACGCCTAAATCTATTCCTGCCCCTCATACCTCCCATGCTCCAGTTATCAGAAAAGAGCATAAATCCACCATGGGAAGAAGCACACACCTACCAATGTCAGAGCCTCTAAGCCCCAGGTGGCAGAGACTGCCAGCTGATCACCAAACTCGTTTCTTCATGTTCTGGGGCACACAGTCAGACCACATTCCCCAGCCTCCCTTGCAGTTAGGTGTGGCCATGTGACAGTTCCAGCCAACAGAATGGGGGTGGAATAATGAACACCACTTCCCAGCCTGCCCATTAGGAACCTCCATGTTCTCCCCTACATAAGGCAACCTTGGAAGCCACATGTTGACGAAGGTCGAGCCTCAAGAAGGCAGACCCTGAATCTCTGATGTACTGCTCAGAGGACAACCACATCCACACCACTACCTTGATTTTGTAACTGAAAAAGTGATGCACTACTAAGATTTGGGCATTATATTTTATACCCTGCTAATACATCCTAGTCGTTGCCAGGCAGCGCTCAGCAACTGCATCTGGAAATGTCCTTCAGCACAAAGATATCCAAAGCGAGGGGTCTCCAGACACTTTGGAAAACAGTAAAATAGTAATGAGTGTCCTTGGCTATTTCCAATAGTGAAACTGCTTCATGGAAATTCTACAGTTAGGTTTGCAAGCTAATTAAAACATCAAAGGCCTCTGCTTTCACCTGGGACACGTCACCTCAGTGCAGCAGTACTGGCAACTTCACGACAATCATATACACAGAGTTGGTTCCCTGGTTTTTTCCCTTCACAAAATGGGCATCTCAACAGTGCACTACAAAAGCAGATTCAAAGATTGCTAAGCTATCCATGATTATTCTTTTTTGTTTAGTTTGGCACCTGAGCTAACGACTGTTGCCAATCTTTTTTTTTTCTGCTTTATTTTCTCCCCAAATTCCCCCCAGTACATAGTTGTATATTTTAATTGTGGGTCCTTCTAGTTGTGGCATGCGGGACGCCGCCTCAGCATGGCCTGATGAGCGGTGCCATGTCCGTGCCCAGGATCCGAACCGGCGAAACCCTGGGCCACCGAAGCGGAGCGCACGAACTTAACCAGTCAGCTACACGGCCGGCCCCCATGATTATTCTTTTATCCTTTTGAAAGCATCAAGAATAAATCTCAGCTACACCACAACTGGATGGCTTTGGGCACATTACTTAACCTTCCTGAACTTTAATTTTTTCAACTGCAAAAGAAGGCTTCTTCCATTTACCTGCAGTGGCTCCCAAGCTTGGGGGTCATCAGCATCAGCTGGGCGGCCTGTTAAGGCAGACTGCTGAGTCCCACTCTATTGGTTCTAATTCAGAAGGTTTGGGCGGGACCTGAGAATCTGCATTTCTAACAAGCACCCAGCTGTATTAGGGTTCTCCGGAGAAAGAGAATCAACAGGGGTGTCTGTGTGTACGTGTACATACATACACCACACAGATTTATTCTAAGGAACTGGCTCATGTGATTGTGGGCCCACCAAGCCTAAAGTCTGCAAGGTAGGCCAGCAGGCTGGAAATTCCAGGGGGAGTCAATGTTGCAGTCTTGAATCTGAAGGCAGTCTGAAATAGAACCCCTCCCTCTTCTGAGGACCTCAATCTTTCCTCTTAAGGTCTTCAACTGATTAGATGAGTCCTACCCAGGTTATGGAGGGTCATCTACTTTACTCAAAGTCTGTTGACTAAACGTTAATCACATCTAAAAAATACCTCCACGGCAACATCTAGACTGGTGTTTGACCAAACAACTGGGCACACTGGCCTAGCCAAGTTGACACTAACATTAACCATTACACCAGGTGATGCTGAAGTCCTGGTGTTTCTCTGGAGCCACTGCCCTGTGGGAAAGTGTTAAAGATAAGTGAGAAGTAGCACTATCATCTGGTTGCAAAAGGTTGTCAATTACAATTACCTCTTCTCTTCCTCTTTACAGGCCTTTGTATTTTCAATCAACCAGAGAAATCAGGTCTTGACTCCCCAAATATTCGAGTGTGTTTGGGTAAAGAAAATGGGTGTAAAAAATGTACATCTGTAGCTGCTTCCTTAATTCAAATAAGCAATTTCTGGATTAGCCACTTGTTTATGCTACGGAAGCCCTTCCTCGACCTCATATGTATAAAACTCAAGTTTAATTACGGTCCTGAGATCACCATTCCTATCTGACAGGCACAGACACTAAAACAAAGTGTGATTTTCCCATCTACCCCTAAGATTTCTCAAGCCGTCACAGGTCTCAATTCAGAAACCTGAATCTCAAAATTAATGCTGGTATTCTGACCAGACACTTAATAATTACATGTTGCATAAACACAATGGGTAATTTTGTATGTTGAAAAGTTGTAAAATGATGATATAAATGAAATGCTAATTATTCTCTTTTAAGAGAGTTGTTTCCTACAAGGATTAAATTCTTGCTTTTTTGACACATCTTAAAAATCTGCACTTCGCAGCAGTTAGGAAATAGCAGAATTTGGTTCTGATTTAATCAGATGAGAACTAATTCAGCTTCAGGCCAAAATGACACTTGGTGGAAGAGGTTGGGAAGCTTTCACACTAAATTTTTTTAAAACATAGAAATTTCTTTCACTCTTCCCTTGAACTTTCACTCTGCCTATACTATTCCTGGATTTTAATTCCTAATTCCCCAAAGGGTAGAAAAAAGCTATCTAATGTATTATAATGTAAGAAATCTTTAATTAAAAAAGGTTTTTATAATACTATAATCAAATGAGCCACTTTTTCAAAGCTCTGATTTTGGTAAGGATGACAGTAACATTTATAGGTAGATACAGATACACACACACACAGATATCGATACACACACATATATTTTTTGACCAAAGTCCTATCATATCAACATTTGGATATCCAACAACTAAATTCATTGTTACATATTATGTTTCACAAATTATGCTCCACATAGTTCTCTGTAACAGGCATTAGAAAAAAAAAATCAATCAGCTGGGGAGAAACTCCAGGTTACAAAGTCTCCTTTATTCTAGAAAGTCTCTGTTCTTTATTATATTCTTACCATGCATTTTGTTAAAATGCACGCGTGCGCATACAAAGTATTTGCTGTTTCCCAAACTTACTTGTTTGTGAACAACTTTTGCTCCCTGCTCAGAGCATCTCTCAGGACTGGGGTTGTCCTAAAACACGCTAGAAAATGGCTTAGAGATGGATTCAGGAAGAACTTGCACTAACAATTGATGGGCTTGTATTTAAGGAAATGCTTGCAAATATTAGGCTCTCTCTGCACCTGAATCAAAGCCGGTGTTGGTAAGGCCAACCCTTCAAGTGCAGGGAGGAAGGAGTCCGGCCTGAACAACAGCTCTGCTGCTTCGCTTTTCCAGCATTCCAGGAAACCTGTTTCCCCATAAACACAAGGATGGCGTTTCAAACGAGTGTAGGCAAATGGAATAGCAACTGCTCAACACTCTGGGGAGAGAACCAATGTAAGATGATAAAAGAAACGAAAACATCACCAGTCGTCATGTCTACGTTGTTAAGTTACAGTTTTTTTCCTCTTCATGCTGTTCTGGGTTTTATAAATTTCCCAAAATAAGCTATACTTTTCTAATCAGAAAATAAATGTAAATATCATTTTAAAAGGTACTCCAGTGTACTGGCTTCTTGGGGGACCTTTTAACAACAGAAATATTTAAAATGTCATTTTCATCTTCAGAACCAATAGAATACAGAAAACCTAGAACAGAAATCAAAACTAAAACATGAAAAATGACCAAAAAGTGCTAAACGTGCCTTTGTTTTCTCTATCAAGGTATACCAACCGCCCTTCAGCAGTAAAGGAAAACCTTTACTTTCACAAGACACATGCAGCATATACACCAGAAAGCTCTGTTTCTGCCCGACTAGAACTCAGATTCAAAAGAAAAATTCAGCATTATAGTCGGTAAATCACTTCCAGGACAGTTACTTCCGAAATGGTTTATCCGCCTGCGGCAGACTGAAGGATGCACTCTCCTCTCCACAAAAAGACACCCACATCCTAATCTCTGGAGCCTGTGAGCGGTACCTTACGTGGTAAAAAAGGATTTTTAACATGTGAATAATTTAAGGATCGTGAGATGGGGAGATACCTGGGTAGGCCCTAAACGCAATTTCGCATCCTACTAAGAGGGAGAGGCAATACAGACAGAAGAGGAGAAGGCCTGTGGCCACAGAGACAGAAGGTAGGATGATGTGGTCACAAGCCAAGGAATGCTGGGTGCCACTAGAAGCTGGAAGAGACAAGGAAAGGATTCTCCCTTCAAGCTTCCAGGGAGGAGTAAGGTTCTGACAATGCCTTGATTTTTGGCTCAGAGGAACTGATTTCAGACTTCTGGCGTCCAAAACTGTGAGAGAATAAACTGCAGTTGTTTCAAGCTGTCCAGTTTGTGGTCATGTGTTGCAGGAGCCCTTGGACATCAACGCACTGCTCTAGTTTAAAGCAGGCAAGTGGTCTCAACTTACAGCAGGTTGCAGGAGATTCTCGCTCTGGCTGACCGGTTGCTGAAGGCAATCCCCTGCTTGGGTGACTGACCCTTGGCCTGATGTAAGGATGACTGGGCTTGCAAGCTCTGGACACAGCACCTTTGAGTTGCACTCTGTTAAAGTGAGTTAACTCTGGGAGACATGAACGCAGCCATGAGAAAACTACCTAGGGCAATGTGCATTTATGATGAAACACGCTATTTCCTGAGATTTTTAGCGTATGTTTGAAATCATCTGTCTGGCCAGGAAATTACGGAAACATGCACCTGACACAATTATATACATATCTATAATCCCAATGTCAAACAAAAAGCCCCACAAATCTAGAAACCAGCAAATGTTTTAAATAGGAAGCAGGTGAGAAGGAGACATTTCACTTACCTTAGCTATTGATTAAACTTTGAAAGAATAAAACATATACTGTGGAAAATATCAGCAATTGGAGAAAGAATTGCTGTACTTGTAAATCAGATTCATTCCACTTAAGAGTCCCATTACCTCCTAGTAGAACCAAAATTGAAAAGAGGTTATTGCTTTCAAAGGTTTAATTTAAATTTAGGCCCTTCAACAGCAAGTTCAATGATTTATCACACTGATTGAATTCTAATTCTCCTACTATGTTGAACTCTGGAAAGCCATTTCCATCAAACATTAGTACCACTGAGACACACACCACACTCATAGGAACTCCTTAATCATCCAAAAAATAATGTAATTTATATAACATTTACTTGAACGAGACAGTGTTACTGTCACATCATGATGACAGTAGTGGCACTGTGTACAAGCAGTACGAAGAGGCATGGTACACTTTTTTTCACGTGGCCTTCTAGAAAATCTGGCTTTGTAAAACAATAAAATATTGATGGCATAATGTATTCTAAACATGAAAGAATGATATGCAACTATAGAACACAAAGATAATAATCTAAACAACTCAGTTTTCTTTTTTTTTTGAGGAAGATGAGCCCTGAGCTAACATCTGCGGCCAATCCTCCTCTTTTTGCTGAGGAAGGCTGGCCCTGAGCTAACATCCGTGCCCACCTTCCTCTACTTTATATGTGGGACGCCTACCACAGCATGGCTTGCCAAGAGGTGCCATGTCCACGCCTGGGATCCGAACCGGCAAACCCCGGGCCACCAAAGCGGAATAACCACTGCAGCACCAGGCCAGTCCCCTTAATTCCCCTTCCTACTAACCACTCCATGCCACACTGCATAAAAGTGGTTATCTCAACGGAAAGTAATGGGAATTCAGATCTGAATGTAGATTAACTCTCAATAAATGTTATGGCAGAGTCTTGCTAGCTGTTCACAAACCATTACCATGTTCCTCATGGAAGTCTAGCTAGACTAGATTTCCCAGCCTCCTGGCCAGTTCAGGTTGAACATAACCAGACTGAGATCTGGCCAATCAAACGCAGGTACAGTGACGCGCATCACTTTCAGGCCTGGCCCATACACCCCCGAGGGGGTGACCCTCCACATTTCAGATCCTTCTGCTCCAGCCTTGGGAGCCATGGGTTAAAGAAGGCTGGCAGAACCATAAAATGGAAGGCATTTGGAGGAATAAACTACTGGCACTCATTTCTTGAAGTAGGTAGCATCAGCTTAACTAATGCAATGGTTTTGATTGATTTGTTAACTTATAAACTGATTCAAATAAAAAAAAATACATTAGCTACTTCACACACGCCAGAAAATAAGGCAAAAAATGACTCAACCTAGAAAACTCAGTGATCAAGGAAACAACACGAGATCCAAAGACACACGGTCCTAAGGCCTATGACTGAAATATGTGCAGAGGTCAGGAATGTTTTCTGGAAATTGAAGAGTGGTGCTAGGGGAACATGAGACGTGATATCCAAGTTGATGCTTAAAGCAGAGGTTGGCAGGAGCTTTTCCAATCAAGGAAAAACCATGTGTGAAAGCCATAAGATGCCAGAGATGGTGGGTCCTGTGGAGAAAGGAATGGAAGCAAGTAGTAAAAGATGAGGCTACACATACAGACAGGGGAGTAATAACCACCAGCTCGGTACTCTCTGCTATACCCCTTAAACATCAGTACCACTGACTAATAATGCTAATACCTTTGCTAACCGGGCTAGACTGTATGCTCAAGGCAATGGAAAGTCACTGAAGGTTTTTATGGCAGGCGCAGACTTAAAACTGTGATTTTGGGAAAAAACACTCACATCTTAAGTAGAGAGAGTTTTTTCCATTTGGAGATGGGTCGTTAAAGAAGGAAAGGAACCAGCAAGAGGGAGATTAAGTTTACAAGCTACTGGAAAGCTACTGAAATTCTTACATCACCAATCAGAGCTTCTACATGTAAGACTTTTAATCTACTTTCTAAAACTTATGCAGGGTCATTGTTTCAAAAACTTTAGTTAGGCAAGTCACTCCCTTATCAATGTAAAAGTTTTATCACTTTTTACACGCTCCTATTACACACTTAACACAGTTTCCACCAGAAGAGGCAATAGATACAAAGTAACATCCCATCTACCCAGAACTCAGCTGTCAAGCAACCACAGCCATGAGAATCGTCCAAAAAGTGACAAGGTCTCTGAGAGGTAGAGCGAGCCATCACACTGGTGACTGGCTATAGACATGGCACTTTTTCCCACAGGAAAGTCCCTAAGAACCTGATTTTGATAGTTAAAATTGTATAGAAATAATATTGTGTGGAAAAGGGAACCATGTAATTTTTTTTAATTAATAGGTTATTTTTTAAAGCAGTTTTAGGCTTACAGAAAAATTATGCACAAAGTGCAGAGTCCCTGCCTCGCACATAGTTTCCCCTATTGCTATATCTTGCATTAATGTGGTACATTTGTTAACATTGATGGACCATATGGAGACATTATTATTAACTAAGGTCCATAGTTTTCACTAGGGTTCACTCTTTGTGTTGTACAGTTGTATGGGTTTTGACAAACGCATGGTATCATGAACCCACCAAGACAGAACCATACAGAACGATTTCTCCGCCCTAAAAATCCTCTGTGCTCTATCAATTCACCCCTTCTTTCCTCTCTCCCCCTGAACCCCTGGCAACCACTGATCTTTTTACTGTCTCCATAGTTTTGCCATTTCCAGAACATCACATGGTTGGAACCACACAGCATGCAGCCTTTTCAGATTGGCTTCTTTCACTTAGCAATATGCATTTAAGGTTCTACCACCTTTTCGTGTATCCATAGCTCATTTCTTATCGCTGAATAATTTTCTATTGTTTGGATGTACCAGAGTTTGTTTATCCATTCACCTATAAAAGGACATTTTGGTTGCTTCCAAGTTTTGGCAATTATGAATAAAGCTGCTATAAACATTCATGTGTAGGTTTTTGTGTGAACCTAAGTTTTCAACTCATTTGAGTAAATAACTAGGAGCATGACTGATGGATTGTACAGTATGACCATGTTTAACTCTGTAAGAAACTGCCAAACTGTCTTCCAACATGGCTGCACAACTTTGCATTCCCAACAGCAGTGAATGAGTTTGCATTGCTCCATATTCTCGCATTTGGTGTTCTCAGTGTTTTACTTTTTTTTTTAAGCGAATTTTACATGTGATTTTTTTTTTTTTTTGAGGAAGATTAGCCCTGAGCTAATATCTGCCACCAATCCTCCTCTTTTTGCTGAGGAAGACTGGCCCTGAGCTAACATCCATGCCCATCTTCCTCTACTTTCTATGTGGGATGCCTACCACAGCTTGGCTTGCCAAGCGGTGCCATGTCTGCATCCGGGATCCGAACCTGCAAACCCCGGGCCACCAAAGTGGAACGTACACACTAAACCACTGAGCCATCGGGCCAGCCCCTTCTCAGTGTTTTAGAATTTTAGCCATTCTAATAGGTGTATAGTGGTGTATCTCATTGTTGTTTTAATTTGTAATTCCCTGGTGACATATGATGCTAAACATCTTTTCATAAGCTTATTTTCCACCTGTGTATCTTCTTTGCTGAAGTGTCTGTTCAGATCTTTTACCCACTTAATTGGGATGTTTCCTTATTGTTGAGTTTTAAGTTTTTTGTATATTTTGGATACAATTCCTGTGTCAGATATGTGGTTTTGCAAAGACTTTTTCTCCCAGTCTTTGGCTTGTCTTTTCACTCTCTAACAATGTCTTGTGCAGAGCAAAAGTTTCAATTTTAATGGAGTCCAACTTATCAATTTTTCTTTCATGGCTCATGCTTTTGGTGTTGTATCACCAAACCCAGTCGCTTGGATTTTCTCCAAGGTTATCTTCTAGGGTTTTTACCGTTTACATTTAGGTCTATAATCCATTTTGAGTTAATTTTTGTGAAAGGTGCATGATCTGTGGAAAAGACTATCCTTTCTCCATTGCATTGTCCTTGTTCCTAGAGTCAAAGATCCACTGACTGCATTTGTATGGATCGACTTCTAGGCTCTCTGTTCTGTCCCACTGATCTATTGGACTATTCTTTCACCAGTACCACATGTCTTGATTACTGTAGCTTTACATAAGTCTTGAATTCAGGCAGCAATTTTTTAACTTAACTAAATAGGAGAAAACAAGACCTGCCATTGGAAGGTTCAGGGGTAACTCATCACATATATCCAACTTAGAGAGAACAGAGCACCTAGGAGAAGCTCAGACTGTTCCGTCAGCCTGGATCCCAGAGTGAGGACAATGCTGGGCAGAGCCCTCAGCTGACCCGTGATGAGTCTGATGCATGAGTAGGGAAAAGAACTTTAGCCATTATAAGCCCATGAGGTTCAGGTTTTGCAGTTTCTTTTTCAGATTTTATTTTCCCTTCTCCCCAAAACCCCCCAGTACATAGTTGTATATCTTACTTGTGGGTCCTTCTAGTTGTGCTATGTGGGATGCTGCCTCAGCGTGGCTTGATGAGTGATGCCATGTCCACGCCCAGGATCAGAACCAGCAAAACCCTGGGCCGCTGAAGCAGAGCGCACGAACTTAACCAGACGGCCATGGGGCCGGCCCCCAGGTTTTTGTTTTTCTAAGTGCCATATAACCTAGCCTATCCCAGGCACAGAACTCTGGCCCTTTACAAAGGAAAAGTTTGCCGGCCCCTGCTCTAGAGTATAGATTTAGTCATCCATCAAGTCCTTCGGTTGTCTTCAGGAAATTTCAAGTTTTAAAGAACACTTCCACTATCTTTCTTTCAAAGGCCTATCTGACCACTAACGTCAGTATTCTCAAACCCCGAGAAACTGATAAGGTCACCTGCTTTGAGGAGAGGACTGCAGGGTTGGGGAGACCAACAGCTACTCCTCACCATATTCTTTCTGTTCGTTTTGACTATTTTATCAAAAGCACCCATTAAACTCAATTTCTATGTACATACATATGCATGCACACATTTTTAATTAGTTAATTAAAAATGGTTCCAGTAACTAAATTTATGTGGATTAGAGGTTTTCTTAGGGTTCACTTTATTTACTTCTGCATTTATAACAGTAAAGAAATCATCTTAAGAAAAAAATTTACTGAGTGTTGGAAGAGTGTTTATAAGAGTGAAAATGGGAACCATCTAAATATTCAACTTTCTAAGAGATGACCAAGAAAAAGGGATGGGTTAATAAGTAAAGTGTGGTATATCCATTCAACAGAATTCCCCATCACCATTACAACAATGGATTAGATGTGCATTTATTCACAGGGAGATACGTTCACAATGTGGTATGAAGTGAGAAAAGCTAGACAGTATAATATGAATCTGATTCATATTATAGAGTAGAATCTGATTCTACTGACCCCATTTTAGTTCAAGCAACACATTTATGTGCACATATAGGCACTGAAAACACTGAAAGGATGCACAAAATGTTAAAATTTATGCACTCAAAGAGAGTATGATGTTTTTCTCCTTTTGCTTCTCTGTACTTTTAAAATTTTCAAGAGCGAACAAGGATTCCTTTTCATTATTAAAAAGGAAGAAATTTTTAAAAGATTAGAGTAGAAGGGAGCATAAGGAGATGCTTCTGGGATGCTGAGCACGTTCTGTTGCTGATCTGGGGGCCTATAACACACGAGTGTTCAATGTGTGAAAATTCATCAAGCTGTATACTTATGTGTACTTTTTAGGGTAGATATACTTCAATAAAATATTTCTGAAAAAGATCATAGAGCTCAAAAGGAAAGGAAAAAGCATGTATACACCATCCCTTATAGAATTTCATTCATTCAGTTGGCATTTATCCACTACCTCCCACAGATTGGACCCCAGGCTAAGTATTAAAATAAACATACATGGCATGTACACTTACAGAGCTTGGTGGAGTATACAGGCAATATATGTAAAACCACACACATAACTACATACTTACATGTATGTAAATTGTCAGATTTAATTAAAAGTTCATAAATATTTAACTAAACTAGCTTAAGCAAAAGGGAAATTCATTGGCTCAGAGAATCCAAAGAATCATTGAAAAACAAACTAAGGGCAGAGAAGCATCTAGGCCAGTGGTTCTCAATTGGAGATGATTTTGCCCCACACCCCCATTCCCTGGATATCTGCAATGGCTGAAGACATTTCTGGTTCTTTCACACCTGGAGGAGCACTGCTAGCACCAGGTGAGTAGAGGCCAGGGATTGTGCTAGGCATCTTACAACACACTTGACAGCCCCCACAACAAAGAATAATGTGGCTCAAAGTGTCAACAGTGCCAAGGCTGAGAAACCCTGACCCGGGCCTTTGTTACTGTGAGTGGTGTGCTGAGCAGAAGCTCTCAGCAGCACCTAAAAGCAGGTCAGAAATTCAGAATCTTGGTCCCAGCCCAGATTATTTAAATCAGAACCTGCCCAAGACCCCAGGTGTCTCTTAAGCACAGCAAGGTTGAGAAGCACTACCCTGAGCTCCTGCAACACCTGGAGTCAGGTAATGACTGCTGTGGGCCAGTGTCTCCCTGCGGAGGAGACCCTACCTCACAGGGGGATCCTGGCCACTGGCGGTTCCTGAGGGTCACACCTCATACCTCCTTCCACAGGCGAGGCGCTGACTCTCTTCCTCAGGTGCTGGGCTTTCCAAATAATAGGTGGCTCTTCTAGCTACAAAGGAAAATAACGGGGTATCATAAGAGACCCACCTGGGTGAGGTGGAATCAGGAAAGCCCACACTGAAAATTTAAGCTGATTTCTGAAACGTAAGGACAGTTAGTGAGACAAATTAAGACATCTGTCAAATATTTACCAAGCACCTAGAATGTTCCAGACACTATTCTGGCCCTGGGAAGGCATCAATGAAAAGGAAGAAGTCCTGACCCTGCCCTTGAGGAAGAGCTTCCATTCTACTGGGCAGAAGCAGACAAACATGGAAACAGACAACACGATACAATTACTGAATGTGAGGGATGCTAAGAAGGGGAGGGAAGGAAGGAAGGAATCTGAAAAGGAAAGGATGATGTGATAGAATGCCTACAGCACCAGGACGAGTATTTTAACAAGGCTTCTCCAAATGAGGTAACAACTGAACTGAGACCTGAAGGAAAGGAGTCAGCCAGCATGCAGGGCAGGGCATTCTATGAAGAGGCAGCCATGAAAAGGCCCTGAGGAGGAAGAGAGCTTGGTGGGTCAAGGATGAGGGCAGGGCTGGGGGAGCAAGGTGGGCAGAGAGAAGGACTGGGGATCAGGGGGAGGAAGGGAGTGAGGTGGAAGAGAAAGACACAAAGCTGAGGGTGCAGAACGAGGTAAATGTGGTCCCAGGGATTACATTCATTACAATGACCAACCTTCAGGCAGAAGAGGGGATGTGCACACTGAGGTGGGCTCTGGGCTCCACCATTTATTAGAAGTGTGCTACCTGGGCAGGGTCATGACGATTGCAAGTAATATGAGAAGACATTTTTTAGCAGGCCCACTGCCGGTTTTCGTATGACCCACGACCTAAGAATATCTTTTTATATTTTTAAATGGGTACATTTTTAAATGGTTATATAAGTACCTGCATTATATGCTTGATTCTGCCCTCGGTCCACAAAGCCTAAAATATTTATTAGGTGGCCCTTTACAGCAAAAGTTGGCCAGAGAACTAGCTCTGCGGGAGGCGGGCACTCAGAAGGGGAGAGCTATCGCTGGCTGTGCCATCACAGTGGTCTAGGTGGACCCCTAGCTCCTGAGGCTCCTCACGGAACACCTCCCAAAATAACCACTTGCCTAACTGAGAATTAAAAGGCAGGCAAGTAACTTTCCAAGAACATACAACTTAACTTAATTCTTGAATTGAACTCCAGACCTCTGTGTTCCCCAAACCCCTGGCCTTTCCGTCTATCATGCAAACTCCACATGATTACCCTTCCATTAATCTTCCTCCAAGCCAGATATTTTGTTCCCTCTCTGACACAAGACAGTTAAGACGGAACTGAATGAATTCGTATCATGTTGCTCATTGTATGACCAAAAAAGGGGGAGTGAGAAGAGACGGCTGTTTTTGAGGGCAATTTATTGTCCCTCTTTTTTCTTTTATCCCCTTTTCCTATTTTCTACAATAAATGTTACTTTTGTAATAAGGAAAAAAATAGTTATTTTTTTTATAAAGAAAGAAAGCAGAAATAATCAGCCTTACCCAGGGTGTCTACATTGTACTTTTTAAAGACAGCACTATTTTGACAACCAAAAAAGACACTTATGAATACAGCATTACAAATTCAAGATCATGTCTATGAACTTGGCTTGAAAAAAAAAAACTCCGCAAAAATACAACCTACCATCTGCACAATGTATTCAAAAATGATTAGCATAGTATGAAAAAATAATGCTGGAACAGCAGAATTTTTTTTCTTTTTTAAAGAATGTTTCCTGTTCAGTCTTCTTGTCAGACCTCTCCATGA
Source organism: Equus quagga (assembly GCF_021613505.1). NCBI lineage: Eukaryota > Metazoa > Chordata > Mammalia > Perissodactyla > Equidae > Equus > Equus quagga. Next base: position 123,075,931 of record NC_060272.1, read on the forward strand.
GGTATGAGCGAAGGAGAAACAGAACTCAGGTCAAGAAGATGGCAACAGAACATAAACAAAGATGAGAAAGAAGAATGAAATACCCCTTACTGAAGACGGGGCACTGCTTTAGAAAGCTCACGGAGCCCAAGAGAGGACCTCCGTCTGCGTGCACCAACGCTGACAGCGCCCGGGGAAGCCTCCCACCTCTGGCTTCCAGTGTGGAGCCTGAGTCCTACTCACTCTACATCAGCCATCAAAGCTATCCTGCCATTTCTCTGACAGCAGAACTCTCTCTCTCATGTCACTAAAAGTCAATCAGCAGAGCCTGCAGACACGGAGCCCAGAACGGTGCCTCTCCGATGGCTGGGCAGAGCAGGCTGACGGCTCAGAGCGCAGCCTTGTGGACATGGGCTCGGCTCCTGCACTAATCAAGGCACAGCCTTGCACAGCTCCCTCCACCTCCCTCAGCCTGAGTGAAAACAGGACTCACAGAAACCTCCTCCACCGCAACACAAGGTCATTCTATGCTTTGGTGATCTTAAATCTGAGGTGGCATTCACATTTATGTAAATATACTCTCTTGTAAACTGAATTTCAAACAATTTCAGTTTTAGGAAATTGTGTCCCAACCATAAATGCCAGGATATTTTTCCCCCAATGAAAAAATCTTAAATGTTTCAAATGTATACCTATTAGAGGATATTTAATACATAGGCGGTGTACCCCAAAAGCACTCAGGGACACTGCCATCGGCATCCACAAAGCAGCAGGCTGGGTGGGTTTGCTGCTAGCTTGTCAGTGGGCACCGGAGGACGTCTGTCGATGAGTTTCTGTTTGTAGAAAAACTCAGCCACACCAAGAGATGATCAAGAGAACGACCCCCAGCAAAGGATGGAGGCAGGTGCTCCAGGAGTAACACAGAACTTCACCTCCCAGGGGCCAGCAGACAATCCCTGGAGAAATCAAATGTAAAAAAGAAAACAGGTCTCGGCTACTGTCAGCACACCTCCCCTCCCTCACCTCCCACAGCTTGTCCTCTACCCTCAGGGCAGCCAACGCCCCCATTTGTGTTCCCTGCGACACTGCTCAGCTGGTCCCTTCCAGGACAGAGGAGACACGTCAAGGCCAAGCACAGCAGGAGGCTGTGCTCCTGATCCTCGCTGCTCATCATCTCTACCATGTCTCCAGCTTCAGAAGCTGCCTTAATTGGCTGTTGGAATAGGTCAAGGCCCTAAAGCTGGAGAACAAAATGCCTCTTTAACTCTGGCTTTCTTCAGTCTACAGACAGCAAAGACAGAAAACTTCACACCCCTGACAACGGCCCTGCCAAGAGGTGCCTGAGAGTTCGATGAGATGGACAGATGAACCCCAACAAGGTTTTTCAGAGACTATGGAATAAATTAGCATAGGGGTGGCACATCTTTTCTGTAAAGGGCCAGATAATAAATAGTTTAGGTTTAGCAGGCCACACAGTCTCTGTTGCGACTACTTAACTCTGTCATTCTAGGACAAAAACATCTATAGACACCATACAAACAAGTGAGTGTGGCTGTATTCCCATAAAACCATGGGCACCAAAATGTGAATTTCATACAATTTTCACACGTCACAAAATAGTCTTCTTTTAATTTTTTTCAACCACATAAAAACATAAAAACCATTCCTAACCTGTAGGTCCGACAAAAACAGGTGGGCTGTAGTTTGCCAACTCCCAGATGAGAGAATGAGACAATCGTCACATTCAGCATCCTACTGAGCAGAACGCAAAGCACAGAACCTTGCTTCAAGGCTTGGTCATACTTGATTTATCCCTTTCCCACCCCAAACTCAATCCTTCAAAATACTCCCCCAGTGGGGCCACTCGTCTCCACCTTCCTCCTCTCTGCTCCCACCACCTGATTCCACCTTATCTCGCACAACTCTCACACCTTCAGGTAGCCTCCACACAGCACCAAGAGTACTGCGCTTTGAAAGGAAGCGGAGTGGAGTCACTGCTTGTTTAAGCTCCTTCAACAGCCCCCAGTGCAATCAGAATAGGCTCCAAACTCCTCACCAGGACCCGCAAAGGCCCTGCCTTTCTCCCCAACCTCATCTGTGCTCCTCTCCTTGTCTTTGACCCTGTGTGATGGTTAACTGTATGTGTCAACCTGACTGGGCCACAGGGTACCCAGACACTTGACCAAACATTATTCTGGGTGTGTCTGTGAGGGTGCTTTGGCAGATGATCAACATTTGAATCAGTAGACTGAGTAAGGCCAATTGCCCTCTGTATTAGTCAGGGTTCTCCAGAGAAACAGAAAAAATAGGAGATATATGGGGGACCGGGGCGGGGCAGTGAAAAGAGATTTTCACATATTGAGGTATATGGGGTAACTATTCCAGTTCAAAATTGATTCTGCTTGAACTAGAAAGCCTGACTTATACCCTATCAAACACACATTGTACATCTGCTTATCCATTATAGTAAGGAATCTCGGGCCGGCCCCGTGGCCAAGTGGTTAAGTTCAGGCACTCTGCTTTGGCGGCCCAGGGTTTCGCTGGTTCGGATCCTGGGCGAGGACATGGCACTGCTCATCAGGCCACGTTGAGGTGGCGTCCCACATGCCACAACTAGAAGGACCCACAACTAAAATACACAACTATGTACTGGGGGGATTCGGGGAGAAAAAGCAGAAAAAAAGAAAAGATTGGCAACAGTTGTTAGCTCAGGTGCCAATCTTTAAAAAAAAAAAAAAGTAAGAAATCTCTCTTGAGATAAAGAATGCAGACTTCCCCTCCAATGCCCTATTGGTAACAACACCATATTGGTAACAACACCATATTGGTAATGCCTGGATTACTCCCTTTCCTGGCATCATGGTCCCATTGACCTGCTAATTTGCAACTGAATAACTCTTTGAAAATGTATCCTGGCTGTGTTTAATGTATCTTCTTTGTTCTAAAAAGATATAAGACTGTACTGAAACTCATGCTTCTCTGGAACGCCTTCTAAGGCCTTCCTGGGTTATAATCCTCACTTTGGCTCATAATAAACTCACTCCAATTTTGATTTATAGGTTGGTTATGGATTATTTGCGTCGACAGCAGGGGGGGGAGAGAGAGAGAGGGAAAGGGAGAGCGAGAGAGAGCGAGAGAGCAAGAGAGCATGAGATTTATTATAAGGAATTGCCTAGCAGGAATAAGGGCTGGGGAATCCCAAGATCTAAGGCCCAGTCAAGGGCAGAAGACCAATGTCTCAGCAGTCAGGCAGAGAAAGAGCAGGAATTAAACATCTATCTATCTTTTTGCTCTATTTGGGCCCTCGGCAGTTAAATAATGCTCACCCACTCACCCACCTTGGTGAGAATGTGATCTTCTTAGTCCACCAATTCAAATGCTAATTTCTTCTGGAAGCACCCTCCAAGACACACTTAGAAATAATGTTTAGTCAGCTATCTGGGCATCCCATGGCTCAGACAAGTCGACACATAAAATTAACCGTCACACCCTCCCTAATGCGGGTGGGCCTCATCCAATCAGTTGATTTTACTGACCCCCCCGTGAGTAGGAGGGACCACCTCCTGCCTGACTTTGAACTGAGACATCAAGTTCTTCCTGCCTTCAGACCGGCTCTCCTGGGTGTGAGTCGGCTAGCCTTCACACCGGAACTACACCATCAGCTCTCCTGGGTCTCCACCTTGCTGAATCATCCTGCCGATCTGGGGACTTGCCCACCTCCATAACTGCATGAGCCAACTCCTTATGAGAAATAAACAAGTATCCCCACACACACACACCCTATTGGTTCTGCTTCTCTGGAGAACCCAGACGAACACAGCCATGAACTGTCACGCTTTTTCTCTCCCACTCAAACATAGAATGCTCTTTCCATATTTGGGCCTTTGCATGTTTCTTTTCTCTGGAATGTTCTTCACACTCTTTTTACGACTATTTTCTTAGTCAAGTCTCAGCTTAAATGTCTCCTTTTCCTCTAATATTCTTTGAAAAATAGCTTCCTCTCACCCTCTGCCAATGATTTTCTCAGTCTGTTTTTGTTCCCTTCAAAACATTTATCACCATTGATAAATCAATGATCACTTGATTATTTACTCATTCATATTTTTTTACTTATTCACATTATTTTATTTACTTATTCACATTATTCATTTTTATTATTTACTTATTCATTAGGGCAGGCACCACGTCTGTGCCTTTCACTGTATCCTCAGGCCCCAGGGCAGAGCCTGGCATAGCATCTACCTTTTTTTTTTTTTGAGGAAGATTAGCCCTGAGCTAATTGCTGCCAATCCTCCTCTTTTCGCTGAGGAAGACTAGCCCTGAGCTAACATCCGTGCCCATCTTCCTCTACTTTATATGAGGGACGCCTACCACAGTATGGCTTGCCAAGCGGTGCCACGTCTGCACCCAGGATCTGAACCGGCAAACCCTGGGCCGCCAAAGCGGAACGTGCACACTTAACCGCTGCGCCACCGGGCTGGTCCCTACCATTTTTTTTTTTAAACATTGGCACCTGAGCTAACATCTGCTGCCAATCTTCTTTTTTTTTTCCTTTCTTCTTCTCCCCCAAAGCCTCCCAGTATACAGTTGTATATTCTAGCTGTAGGTCCTTCTAGTTGTGCTATGTGGGACACTGCCTCAGCATGGCCTGGTGAGTGGTGCCACGTCCTTGCCCAGGATCCAAACCAGCAAAACCCTGGGCCGCCGAAGTGGCGTGGCACAAACTTAATTGGCCATGGGGCCAGCCCCCACAGCAAATACTTTTAATCAATACTGTCAAATAAATGAATAGCCTGGAGTATACATCCTCTTGCCCTCATCCTTGGGTCTTCTATCTGCTTTATTAGGAAATGATCCTTGTATGAACAAAAAGGATCTTGGTGATGATAAAGGTCCCCCTGATAAACTGATGCTCGTTCCTCTGTACCACTGTGAAGTCCTCTGCCATCTTTACGCTGTTCCTGCTCTCTGGACCCATCACTGAAATGGGACCTGCTCTTCCAAGGGGCTATGTCTTAGTAGTTAACGGGGTATTCACATTGGTGATGCAGGTTAACAAAGAAGTCACCAACTCACGTAATTCACAGTAGGGACTCTCTCCCCCACTGCCAGGCTATATGCAGCTCAAGATTCTGGTACCTTCCAATTCCCAGCACCTGGTAGGAACCTAAAGGTTTAAGCTGAATGAATCAACTTATCTATTCGATTTCCTCATTCACTCAGCGGCTTCTCTGGAATCAGCAAGCAAGGGTAGATCAATGGCGGGGGAGAAAATTAATGGGTACAAGCTTTAACAAGAGGAGTCTTTGCTTAGAAAAGTAGGATTTCAGAGCTCATCGGCTTACTGTCACCTTTTGCTCATAAAAACTGTCTCTGCTCTATGATCTATGGCTAGCTTTGGCAGGTTCCACCCAGTCAGTGCTTGCTTTCCATTCTACCCACTGGCCCATGAGATCTCATACCTCCACACAGCACAGAATGCAAAGTGAAAGCAGGATGGGTGTTCACTGGTTTGTTTGTGGTTGGTTAGCAGTGAAGGCCACGAGCTTCTAACTGTTGTGGTCCGACATCCTCTGAGCCTCTCTCTTGCTTCACAAACTGCAACGGAAAGAACATCTTTAATTTAGGTAGAACAATCTGATCTCAGGGCACGCTACATCTTAATTGAAGATAAAATAACCTGTCAGTACTAGTTAGGTGAGTGTGTCTCTATATACGTGAAAGTCCCCAGCGAGGCCAAGCACAGTTATCCAAAAGCTGCAGGAAAGTGCGGGAACTGGGCCCTGGGAAATCTTCCTTTGCTAGAACTCCTCTGTCACAGGGGAAACCAGAGACCCTCAAAGATCCTGGGTCCGGTATGCACCTGGGATAGTATTCTGCTCACCTAGTCCTCAAATGCAGAACAGGTGATTGGTGTATGAAATGTGCTCATTTCCTGCACACCGATTTTCTTCCCAAGTAAGAAGACCCCTTGGCCCTGCTCCACTGAGAGAGACTTCATTCCTTCACTTTTGCAGTGTGAATGTCATGCTGCAAAGGGATAAGCTTTGGAAAACCAAAGCACTTATTTTTATACCTGCCTAACTTTCTGGTCACACAGGCCAATGGGACTATCAGTAGCAATGCCTCCCCAAGATCTCTTGACAAAGATCCTTGATTTCACAGTGACTTACATCCGGGCACTTCCTCTCTGAGTTTAATTCTCCTCAAAAAGCAGCATCTTGAGGAGCAAACTTCAAAATAGCAACCAGAGGGAAGCAGACATTCTTCTCTTCCAGCTCCAGAAATCACTAAGCAGGCTGTTCACTTTCCAACTCTCTGATATAACGTTGGGGTGATATGTCTATCACATGACAGTAAGAACACCAAGTATGTGGGTCACACTCTAAGGTGATTAAGTGCTGGCCAGCAAAGCCAGATCTGCCTTTGAGTCAACTAGAAATACATTTTCCAGCCTTGCATTTTTACAAGGCAACGCAGTTCAGTTTGTATTCAGTTCTTTTTATACAATACTTCTTTATTTGACTCAAGGTATGCATTTGTAAGATATTGCTAAAAACCACAAAGGGAAGGAGGGCGATAATCGATCCTGCAACTCCTAAAGCTTTATTTCCACAATACACGGTAAGTGCTGGAAATGAAGGAATGTCTCAATTTGCCCGAAAACCTCCAACATGGCTTTCTAATAGGCAAGACTGCAGCGTAAAAGCATTCCTCAGCATTTGACTAGCGAAGACTCCCACAGCTGCTAAGATTAGGTTTCTAGCAGGACTTGCCCCTCTCTCTGCCGCATGAGTGAGAAACACAATGGTCTCAGCTTGACTCCAACTATACTTTATTCCCTGAACTTACATTTGGTTTTCTTTAGGATAGAGCTGATTAAAGTCTATACAACAGTAAAAAATAATGACGATGGCATGAATATTCTTTCTGAGAAACTGCTGCACCTGAGCAGACCACTGGTACCAAGTGGGATACCGAGAACGCAGGGCCACAAAAGCTGAGGAATGTAACAAGAAATGTCCATCCTCACAATCAGGAGAGGGTGGCATTTCTGAAGGTGAAATTCATTAAGTGGGGGACGAAAAGTTCTCTCTGAGCAAATAAGTACAGAGTTAAATAAAAGTTAGATGGAATGCTTTTCTGCAGAATTTCTGAGCCTTTAATATTCCGACATGTATTCTGAATCTTAAATTTTTTACCACTGAATTATTTTTCATAAAGTGCAACGTTCTGTAGGGCTAGTGTTCCATGAAATAAACTTTTGGAGTCTCTGGAATAGGCCACTTAAAAGTGTCAGAAATATTTTACTATCTTCCCTATCACACATACATTCTTCACTCTTTCCTATACCTTTATGATCATGAGGAAAATTCACACAGTGCGATGTAAAATACAGTATTACATTATAAAATAGATAAAGGACAACGAATATGCTTCAAAATGCTCATTGGCATTATGCCTTGTATTTCCTACTTGGCTGATATTGTGGACAATTCTGGTATGAGCCTTTTCTCCAAAGCACACGGCAATTTGCAGAAAGCATGAATGAACAGAACGAGGGGCTGCACTGAAGTGTGACTGCCACATCTGTTGGCAGTGCATTGGGTGGACCTTCTCCTGTCACTAGATAGATTCAGAAATAATGACAAAGAATGCAGTTCCTCCAGGCAAATGAGATGGAGGTGCAAATTAGAATCACACCTCCAGTCTCATTTTGGTATCACTTCTTGTCTGGATAAACAACACTCACTCTCACTCTCCTCCTCATGGCAAGTAGCCACCGTTAATGCTTGCATTAGGGATCAGTCAGAACAAATTACAGTTGAGCCTCACATGGCGCTGCAGGAGGCCATGCGGGCCCCAGCGGAGCACCGACTTAAGCTGGGCCCATTACCAATTTTGAGATAACTAGCATTGGGGCTGGAAGGGCCCCTGTGCCTCAGCCACATGAAGTGGTTAAAATTCTAAGAGCCTAAGTGGTATCTCAGTATTTCTGTGTATGGTAGTTTATTATTCTCTGTGGAGAGCAGCACTGGGTAGTGGCTTGCAGAATGGGCAATTTTAATCACCAATCATTTTCAAGAACACAAGAGATCAGTAGCACTCAAGTGTGAAAGGTTCCATATAAGGGGAAACTGCCTGGGTGGATTAAAAGCACAAATAGATTTCACGTCCAGATGATTGTGTTAGGTGCTAAACTTTCAGGAGGTGGAGAATATCTACAGACCACGAGCCACCCAAAAAAACCCACGGCGAAGATGAGGGAAATACAGACTCTGGACTCACTCCATCCATGAATTTGCCCCATCTAATGGGAGGACAGAAGAAAAGCGAGTTCCGTAACCTGGATCGTACAATGGCTGGTTTACTAGTTACTCAAGTGGGGCAAAGTCCACCTTTTCTAGTGAAACACATAGGTGGACTTGAAAAAAAGTCTACAGAATCCATGCAATCAATCTCTTCTAAAGAAAAATCAAGTAAAATAAATTCTTAAGAAACTTCTAAGAATCAGCATAGCTAGGTATAAATATGAGAAACAAGTACTATTAAACGTTCTTTAAATGAAACAAATTCAGATGAACTCATTCATCATCAGCTTTGCTACATTTCAGGCATATTACTTATCTAGGGCACCTCTAAGAAGTTTCCAGAGTGATCCTGACATTCCAGGATGGGAGGGAGGAATTAAGACGCTTTGATATATGGAATCAGATGATTGTCCCAGATCTGGGAACAGGATTCATTCTATAATTTAGATTAACACGAGGGGATTTCTGTTTTTTAAAGCTTCAGTGCATGATTGTGTATGCTAGTTGCTAGTTTATTTCTCCATGTGTGCTGCTGCCACAGTACAACAACTGACAGACAGGTGGTGTGGTTCCATGACCAGGCAACAAACCTGGTGAGAGCCTCAATTAACCACTAGACCACTAGGGATAGCTCAGAGCGGGACTTTTGGCATGGCTTTAATCCCAAGTAAAACATGGATGGGTTTGGGACGGTTGTAGAACTCTGCTTCATAAGGCTCCTGTTGGTAAGTTTCAGGTATCTGCCAGCTCTTTGGGAAGTACAGGACAATAATTAGAATCCATCATTTGGATGTCCCCTCATTCATACACCTTGGGGAACCTATTAGTATAGGTGTCCTCTCTTATTACAAGAAATTATTATCGGAAGAGCTCCTCATAATCCAATATTCACACTGCTTTAGTAGTAGCACTCAAAAATGGCAGCTGTCATGCACCAACTGCCACACTGAGAACTGGATATGCATGATCTACCTTACCCCTCAAATCTGTAAGGTAGGTTTCAACATGCTTATTTTACAAATGAGGAAGTTGAGGCTCAAAAGGTGAAATAAACTGCTCCAGGTAACAGAACCAATAATTACACGCTACAGATTCAATCCCAGGCTGTTTGACTCCAATAAGCATGTGCAGATCTTTATGGAAAAACTACTAGGTACAGTGGGGGGAAAACAGATGAGTAAATCAAGACATATGCTGTCAGTGAGATTAAAACCTAGTGGAGCCACGTGTGAGAACCAATAACCATGATACACTACAACAGACCTCAGGCTGAGGGGGGAGAATGCAGAAAGTGGCTTTTGAATTGAAGCATGAGAAGGGGAAAAAGTTCCGTTTTCTTAATGAAATCCTACTCCTCCTTCCAGGCTCATCCGAGTTTGATAAGTGAGACAAGGGCATTAAAATGCAGGAAAAAATGTAAGGGGAAAACACAAAAAATGAAGCACACACATTAGCAAAATTGCAAACTATCCAGGTTGGCTAAGATATAAGTCCAAGATAGGAAGTATAAGGTAAGACTAGAAAGCAAAGATTGGGCCAGTTGTTCAGAGAGATGCTTTGGAATTTGATTTAACTCTTCCACATCACTGCCAAATTCCATCAACATCTACCTTTGTGCTTTCCTGCAAGCCTCCTCCTTCCACTCCCACAGGCATCTTCCCTTCCTCTCACTCGGCCTAATGCAAAGACAGCTTAGGCTCCTAGTCCTCTTCCCTCTCTCCTGATTATTCAAATATAGCTCAGATTACGTTACCATTCCTCACCTGCAAACCTGGCCTCATACAGAGCATTTACGCAACTGCCTAACTTGGTCCCAAGCTTGTCTCTTGCTCCATCTCTCTACATCCTTTACACCTGTTAAGCTTAATTTAGGCCTCTTCCCAAATAGCTATAATGGCTTTGATAATATACAATTAACTCATCTCCTCCCCAACCCTGTTTCTCCCCCACTGCTCCCCATCTTAAAAAATAAGCAACTGAATGGATGGCAAAACCAAGTTAAAAATCTCATCATCCAAAACTACCTTTCCTTTGCTCTATTCTGAATATAATTTCTTTTTTTTTTTTAAACATTGGCACCTGAGCTAACAACTTGCCATTCTCTTTTTTTTTCTTTTTTCTCCCTAAATCCCCCCCAGTAGATAGTTGTATACTTCTAGTTGTGGGTTCTTCTAGTTGTGGCATGTGGGACGCCGCCTCAACATGGCCTGATGAGTGGTGCCATGTCTGCGCCCAGGATCCGAACCAGCGAAACCCTGGGCCACGGAAGCAGAGCACGCGAACTTAACCACTTGGCCATGGGGCCAGCCCCTGAATATAATTTCTTAAAAGGTTCTATAACCACTAATTCCTAATTGGACATATTTTAGGACTGGATACCATCCTCTCTCATTTTCCTTATAGCAATGGTCTAACTGATCCTGCTTCCAATCTTACCCTACTCCTAATCCATCATCCGTATTTTTTTCCAAAATTACCACATTTGATCACATCGCTCCCCTGCTTAAAACTCTTCAAGGGATCCCACTAGCCCTTGAAAAAAATGCCTAATCCTTCTAACAGGGTGTATAAAGTTTATCAAGATCTGGCCTCTGTCCATATCTGTAAGCCTCACCTCCCACTCTTCTGCCCTTGTCCCCCTGCTCGAGTTAAAATGAACTACTGGAAAGTTCTTAGACTCATATACACTCTTTCTCACCTCTGGACGAGCACACAGCTTCACACGGCATGCCTCTTCTCCGCTGCTGGCCGCTGCACCCAGCTAACTCCCACTCATCTTTTAGAGCCTCAGCTTCTCTCCTACTTCGGCCTGGAAGACAGATCTGTCTCTTCATGTCTCAGTGAGGCGCTCCTCCTTCGTCCCTCGCCATTCTGCACTGCAATCGCCTTTCTGTCTTTCTCACTCATTATCTTGAGCAGCAGAGGATCTCATCATTAAATCCCCGCAATCTCACGCATGAAAAAATAAACTATTTTCCATAATAAGCCAATACTACTGTAGTTACTCATGTCGGTATATTATTTACTCATTTGCCACAACTCTCTAATTCTGAAGAAAATACTAAAGAAAAAACTACATATGCACATCATTTTCCCCATTCTCCTCCTTTTTACTTCCTCTCTTCTTAGATAACAACATTAGCTACTGGTCCCTTTGAGGACTTCACAAACATCTATCAGTACAATTATACAATAAGCGAGTTAACACACAAATCAGAGTATAACAAGCAACAAGTCCAGGTACCAGTTTTCATGAGACTACTACATAAACTCTATTAATATCAACTAATGATGCCTAGAAGCTTACAATTCACTAGACCAGGAATAAGACGAGAGAACATAAGCCGGTATTCACCCCTCCATCTCGCTTCAGTGCCTTATCTTCTTCATTTCTCACTCATTCTTCTCTGCTGTCTGAAAGTGAATTCTCCTAGTGAAAACAAGCTCTCAAGTGCCTAAGGCACTGCGGGTAGGAGAGGATCCCAAGTATCTCCAACACTGAGATGTTTAAGGGGAACACAAGTAGTTGCCCAACTGTTTGACTCATCCAGTCAAAAGAAATTAAGTCTTAAAACCCATGCATAAATACTGCCTTTCAATCACCTAGCAAAGAGGTTGTACCTCTCCCTACCATATATTCCTGAGCACAAATGAAAAAGCAAATCCTGCACATGTCTAATGAGGCATTGTCTCTTTAAATTGGGCAGTGAAAGCAGAACTTTCAGATGGGCACAATTACAACCCCACCCCACGGAGAATGAAGAAAGAGGAAATGATGCAAAATAATGCAGAACTATTTGACTGGTATTCACATTCTAGCTTGTAAACAATTTCTAATTCACTTGCCTAGACAGTTAGCCATCAGTCTGGATGTAAAGAATTGAAACTCAACCAAGAAACAGGAAGCATCAGTTCTGTGACAAGAGTGTTTATTTTGGTGGAGCACATCTGCAGCTTTTTCCCCCTCAATGTATCCTTTCAGAGCCAAAATGGGGAAGGAAACAAAGTTACCAGGTCTAAATCCATCACTGTGATTGTGATAAGCTGAACCACCCACAGCATCTTTAGAAGGACGTTATCAGTCTCACGATGAAGAACTCCAACCATATGGGGGCCAAGACGAGAAGTAAAGGAACAGCTTATTCAACACGATTGACTTTATTCCGTATACCCAACCATGTCCAGGACTGAGCTAGTCACACGGTTTAGAAGCAGCATATCTAAGGGGATGTGTTCAGACTGATGTTCAAAGGCATCTGGTGTTCTTCTGGGAGTACAACATCAGCATAGGATCTTCTTGGTGTCATCTTGTGTTGATGATGAAATTACTTCCAAATAACCTGAACTGTAAATAAACAGTGAACACTGTGGAGGCGGAAGGCAAAACTACCTTAAAAACCTACAAATCCAAGGGTATAGACTTCACAAAAACAGCCTTCACTACACTCCATGAATCCAAATCCTTTGAGGGAAAAATCTCCCATGTATATTTAACTCTTGTGGTCTAGAACGGGGTCAACAAACTACGGCCTGAGGGCCAAATCTTGCTGGCCACCTCTTTTTGTATATAAAGCTTTACTGGGACACAACCATGATCACTCCTTCATGTATTATATATGGCTGTTTTCGTGATACAACACATGAGTTGAATAGTTGTGACAGAGATCATATGGCCTGCAAAGCCATGTTACCTGGCTCTTTACAGAAAAAGTTTGCTGATCCCTGGTCTAGAATAATGGATCATTCACCAATCCCTGCTCTACAAAACCAGGTTCTGGATCAAAATTATTTAATCTTGATTCTATAATTCCTTACTTAAGACCCCAGTCTGAAGGCTTGAGTTGGCCCAAAGACAGCCCAACCCTCCACTTGGAAACACTCTAGGAACGGGTCCAGGTGGCAACCCTGCAGATCTGAACAGATGCCTATTCTTCTTCTGCCCATGAGACAGATGGTCCTCAGAGAGGAGAGAAGAATTAGTCCATGAGAGAGAATTCTCTGTGCAGCACTAATTTTGGAAATGCATCCCTGATCCATCTGGCCAAAAAGGATTCCTTAGGAGTACCTTCGCCATTTGAATTTGCTTAACATTCAGGAGGGGAATCCTAGATAACGAAGGCTAGAACTTCAGGTATTTGCTCTCTGTCAAAATGTCGGTAAAGCATTCCAACTCTGCCCTTGAGACAAAAATCTCAAATAATCCTAAGGACAGAAGATGACCATAAAGATAAAGACAAGAATAGCTAACCACTCATTTAGAGACTCCATTTCAAAGAATTTGTTGACTCCTGACAGTAAATAATCCCTCGGGTGAGGAAAATAATACCCAGATATTTGTGCCACATTCAGAAAGCACGAGGAGTAATGTTTACTTTCTGACCTGTCAACAGTAGCTCTCCACCGATACAGCAATGTTTCTCCTTCTCATTAACCACTCTAACTCATCTTTGATATTCTGACCTTGTCGTTCTAGAGTTTTTCTCACTGAGTAACAAACCACATATTTGCAAAGTTAATTAACTCAGATCTGATGCTTCTCCCCATTTCATCCCAAACAGCGTGCAGCAGACATTCGGTCTGTTCCGTCCATAAGTAAGGAGGAGACAAAATTAAGAAATGACAAAGAAGAAATGCTAGGCATTAAGAAACAGGGGTTGGGGGCTGGCCCACAGCACAGTGGTTCGCATGCTCCCCTTCAGCAGCCTGGGGTTCACCAGTTCGGAACCTGGGCACAGACCTAGCACTGCTCAGCAGGCCATGCTGGGGCAGCGTCCCATATAGAAGAACAAGAAGGATGTACAACCATATATTCAACTATGTACTGCGGCTTCGGGGAGAAAAAAGAAGAGAGAGGACGATGGGCAATAGGTGTTAGCTTAGGGCCAAACTTCCTCGCCAAAAAAAAGAAAGAGGTGTTAGAAATAGGAGCATTAAGGAACGCAATGGCAGACGGATTCTTTGCCTTCAGTCTCAGTCAACAGGTTTTCAAGTCTGACGGACTCCGATTTAAGTCCCAGCTCTACCACTTACTCTCTGGGTAATCTCAGGAGTCCTCATTTATAAAAAGAAAGAACCGAGTGACCTGGGGAGTGATCATAAGGATTGAATGAAAATGCATATAAGTCATTTACTAGTGCCTGGTCATAGTAAGTCCTCAATATGTCCTTAACATCCAGGACTGAGCAAGGTTCCTAAGAGCATAGTGCTGTTAGAAATAGAAACAAAGGTGGCCAAAAGAAGAGGTCACAGGGGAAAGATAGCCTTCCTGACTTTCGTCTAAGTCACATACTTGGAGACAAAGGAAAAGGCTTAGTAGAAAAGATGTTTTCAGGTTCTACACCCACTATTCCTATCGTTAGGAATACTAAAACAACTCCCACCTTTGAAATGTGTTTGGTCCCAAACCCTCTGTGGGGTTACCTGAAAGCCTGACACAGCCACCCAACACTGCCTCACTCAGGTGCAACAGCAAGGGAAAGAAGCCGCCGCCCCAAAGAACTGGAGGCCTCTACAGATGATGCCACGCCACATAAATTAATCAAGGGATAATGACATGCCCAGTCTTATGTAGGCACTGAATGGGCTGTGAAAGAAAGGGCTCCTTCTACAAAGAAAGTATAAGTAGCTGTAACGTTAATGAAAATATTATCACTGACCCTGAGGTGGTGAAGCGCTTGGCTTCAACTTAGTCTTAACAAGATTTTCTTAAGAACATTAGTTATTTGTTTACAATGCCTAACTCAGTATTTTTCTAAAATTGTTAACACTTTCTACATGAGATCCCAAAACACAGGTACAAAACATAGGAACAGAGACAACGAACAAATAATAAACCAAGGAGCAAGAGTTGATTTTAAAGCAAACCAGGCTGGGGACAAAAATGACAAAGGGCTTTATAAATGAAAATCAATACCTGAATTGTATCCGGAAGCAAAAGGGTGGCCAGGACAGACTGTAGAACACAGCTGCAAAGACATCCAGCCGTTGTGAACCCCAGAACTCACCTCTGGGGAAACCCTGGAAGCAGTGAGATTATTCCACTCCTCTCACCAGATGCTTCTCTTCTGCCAAGCTCCACGGGTTTAGGTTACGTCTGAGCTCACTTTCACCCATGGTACGAGCTAATTACAAAGAATCCAGAAATGTGGAATGAACTGGGAATACTGTAGGCTGCTTTAACAAACCTTAGCACCATCTGCTGAAACATTAAGATGCTTATTTAAAAAGTTGGCTGCCAGAGAAGGAGGTCACAGCCCTGACAGTGGGGAAGTTCTCTTTAATAATTACTTCTTACTTCTCTTTCTTGTACACAAGCGGTAGGGCATTGATCCAAGGGAACGGTCCACAGATAAAACACCATCTCTGCTTACCTTTTTCTCCTGGTCCAGGCACCAGCAGGAGAAAACCTGGAGAGCATTGGTCATCAAAGGAAAACGATATGGTCAAAAAGATTGTGGCATGTTTGCGTATTTCAGCAAACAAGTTATTTGGGAAAATATACAGGAATGGCGTTAAAATCCCTTTCTTTTTTATAACTTGTTGACAGAGAGACAAAGTGCACATGTACTTAAGGAGACATCATATAAATATGATTTTATCCTGATACAATTATCCCTCAGTAATCTGAGACTCAGGGGTTGGGGGCTCCCTTTGTATGCTATATTCCTCTCTCGAACAGGAGCAGATGAAAACAGGCTCAGGTTTGTGGACAAAGATCAAGCCAACAGTCCGAGTTCCAGTGGCTTAGGGAAAGGAAAGGAAAGCCAAGCCTTGTGTGATTTAATGTCACCGTTATAGCAGAACTGGACAAGAACTGGACAATGATAGCCCTGGGACTTCATACTCTCCCAGCAAAGGGAAGTATATTTATCAGTCTCTGAGTGATAATAATGCCAACAACAATGATAATAGTAACAATAACAACTAACATCTTCAGAGCACATAACATGTACTGGGCACTATGCTAAGGGCTTCATCTTTTAGATATTAATTCTTCCAACACTCTAGGGCAGGTACTTTTATCTCATTTTATAGCGGAAGAAAACTGATACTTACAGAGGCTAAGGACCTTACCCAAGGACTCATCAGCTAGCACTGAGCAGAGCTGGCATGGAAGCCACGCTGTCTGTGTGCACTCGTAACCACTGTTACCGGGCCCGTGGACAGGGCCTCCAGTAGGCCAGCTTAAAGAAGGGAGCATCCTCATGAGGATGTGAGTGGTGATGGGGAAGATGAGGATCTTACAAGAGTCCAACAACGTGCTTCACGGGGACATAAGTGGAGCCAAAGTAACTAGAGGGACTTCAGGCAGCACCAGTTCAAGAATCTTCACTCTTGTCTGCAACAATTACTGGGACTCTGCTATCCTGCCCGTCTGTTTCTCTGCCCTCTACCAACTCACTCCCACTCTAACTGGCCCAAGTCACTCACTGGCCAGACTACAAAGTGGCTCTTCTTGCGTCAGATACCAATGGGCCAATTAGTGGCAGCAGGGACAAAGGCCTGGGCTGCAAAGGCAGCTGAGGCCACGACTTCAGCACGAGGTACAGGAGCGGCAGACAGCTGTGGCCGGGCTGTGAGCACGGCAGGCTCCACACTGCTCATGTCGTACAGAAAGCAACCTGCAACCTTCCTTGGAACCTCCTCACGTTTTGGCATTTACAGAGATTATTTATACCCAAAAGGGCACATAGGATTATTTCACACTCTCAGCAATCTATTGACTATACAGATGAAAACTACGTTCACGAAGAGTTTTCCTACTAATAAGTGCAAAAAGGACCAACAAAGACACACTGGTAACTTGAGAAGGGCTTTCCTCCCCCTTCTTCACTTTGTGTTGTTTCAATGCCCTGTTTATCAGAATTAAAAGGTGCATGGGTTCTGATTTCCACTTACCAGCAGGCTGGTCATTTCTCATCATTACGTAGAGGGGTGGCTCCAAGCTTAGCTCAACCATCTGTCGTCCCTCACAAGCCTGAGGGATTCACAGCAGGACCAGGAGAGTCTGCCAACCTCTCAAGCAGGCTCTCAGGGCAGGGTCAACAGTCACTTCCCAAGCCTGGGTTGAGGAGACAGGAAGCATAGACCCGCACACATGACTACATAGAGCCAGACATGCAGATCTGATCGGTCATAACAAAAGCAAAGTAATCCCGCAGGAAGGGAAAACCCTTCCCACAACGTTCATCATCAAAGTCACAGGTGTTCACACTGGACACCACCTTCAAACTCCAAACGCTTCTCGAGCAAGGAGGTTAAAGAGGTTCTTTTGGTAAATAAAACCTCCTTTTTATGCAAACAAAAATTAATGAAGTAAACATTATAAGCTGCAACATAAGTTGAAATATCAACAAACTTTTGTAGCGAGCATGATCAATCCACCGGAAAGAATACTTAACTTTAAAAAGGGCAGGGCATTTAAAAACTTCTTCCTAAAACAATTAAAGCTCTGAAGACACGGGTATTGAAGATTATTAGATCAGATCCCAGCTATTAACACACTGCATCCCGGTGGCCCTCTGCAGCAGACAGCTTCCTGTCAGTTTATAAAGGAGCAGGGGGGTGGAGGGGCGCGGACGTAAAGGTGTATTTTACAAGTCTTTTATGAAATGTTACAATCCTGAGATATTCTGCTTAACAACCGCTTCAGCCTCTTTTAAATACACGTTTAACAAACGGGTAGAACTGGCACGAGAAAGCCTATCAGGTCTGGAGTCAACGTTAAGCGTCTGATCAGAGGCTCTGCCATTTGCGAGCCTTGTGAAATTCAGCAAGTCCTTCGACCTCGCTGAGTTTCAGATTCTTCCCTATCTACCTCAATCCCACATGTAATGGGCACATTAGCCCCTGCTCTATCTATGTCACAAGATTATAGGATCAAATTAAAAAATATATTTAAAACTTTAAAACTCTGAGGTAGGCATCAAGCATTTTCATTTTTAACGGCCTCATGGACTCAAATGTATTTTAGCCAGCTTTCAAGAAAATAAGGCACAGTTGAGAGTGTGTTTCAGAGTCCATGTTCAAATCCAAATTTAAATCTCAGCTCTGCAAATAAATCTTGGGGATTTACTTAAGCCCCTGTTTCCTCAGCTGTAAGAGTGGAAGAGATAACTCATTTTATAGAATTGTGCAGTGCGCCTCGTACAGTGCTGGCTGGCAGTGGATACTCCATGAAACACTGGTTTTCTTCTTCTAATCCCATGGTCCTTTCCAACTAAAGCTTCTGAAATTATTTGATGGCTTTGGGATATCATAATTTCTTATAATATAGTAAGTACATATACATGCCATGCCCAAAATGAACACAACTTTTTCCTAGGACACGTTTGCCAGAAAATGTTCTTCCAACTTTTTCAACCCTTAAATTGTTCCAAAAGCACAAAATGTTGAAACAAAAAATATTTACAGACAGTACAGATTTTAAACTTCTGATACCTGTGATAAAGAAACTTTCCCTCTTAGCAATTACTTTATGTATCTATAAATGAATTACTTTTCATTATTAAAGGAGGGTGTTGAAAATTAAAGGCAAATGAGCAAAAACCCCACATACCCAAGCTTCACCTATAAACTTAAAAAAGCACAGCCTGAGGCCTGCCTGGTGGCACAGTGATTAAGTTTGCATATTCCGTTTTGGTGGCCCAGAGTTCGCTGGTTCAGATCCTGGGTGCAGACCTATGCACCTCTTGTCAAGCCATGCTGTGGCAGGCATCCCACATATAAAGTAGAGGAAGATGGGTACGGAAGTCAGCTCAGGGCCAGTCTTCCTCAGCAAAAAAGAGGAGGATTGGCAGCAGATGTTAGCTCAGGGCTAATCTTCCTCAAAATAAAAAAAAATATATATATATATTTTAAAAAGCAAAGTTTGCTGGGTATCACACCTACCACAAGTAGCAAAGCCACTTTTTCTTCTTTGATTAAGACATATCAAATACTTAACTCCAACCACAGAAGATAAACATTGTTTAGTTTAAACGTTGTAGGAAAAAAATCCTCTAGAAAAATTTACTTTTGGGGCATGTGATTTTTTTCCAGTGCCACTGCTGTTTTAAAGTTTCTTGATACAAACACGAATACACTTCAGTTCCAAGAGCTTTCATTTTGACACAAACATACCTATCAAAACCCATCCAACATCTACCTCCCTGCAGATTTATTAGTCTTACAAGGGTGGGCTTCACAACTTCCTGACCAAGCTGATCAAAAGAACTGTTCATAAGCCTCAAAGCACCTATACTCTCAAGGGATAAACACATAAAGAAGCCTTGAGGCAAAGTAGTAGGCAGCCAACCCTCAGCTGCACAAGAACTGCCCTAAATCAATTTGAAAAGGAAAGACTAGATGGCCATGTCAGCTGCTAAGTTCTGGTCTGTGTTGCTGTACTTGGCAAGAGGAGCGAGGAGAAGTTATCAGGGTTCTTAGAAGGAAGCGGAATCTTAGAAAAGCTGAGATGTGCAATTTTTCCTTTTTGATGGATAAAGAGAGCAATGCTCCTGGCCAACCCATTAAATGGTTTACTGGAAATTGTTCGAACATTGTTCCCCTGTTCTATTCATCTTTATATAGATAGATAGATCTTCCCTTCTCCTGGTGACCACAGAACAGTTTTCCATCAACCTCAGTCCTTTGCAGGGTAACTGTTCAATAAATAAACGTGTAATTGTTATGGACTCCACCTTCAGCCCTTGGTAAAAGTACCCGGGGAACTGGTTGCCCAGGATCTTAACCTCATTGAGTTCAAGCATCCAAATGATACTAGGAATATCCCATCACCAGGAGCCATCTTTCCAATGCTGCAAGGTGTCCAGAGACAGGACAAGTCCCAGTGCATGCATCCCAGATCTACCACATCAATCTCCGGGCCCAGGAATCTGTGTTTTAACAAGCTCTCCAGGTCAATCTTAAGCATGTTCAAGTTTGAGAAACACTGCCTTACAGCACTTCTTCTCACACTTTAATGTGCCTATGGATCAACCTGGGGATTCTGCTCAAATGCAGATTATGGCTCAGTAGCTTGGAAGGCCGAGACACAGTGATTCTGCATTTCTAACAAGTTTCCAGGCCATGTCAGTGCGGCTGAACCACGGATCATACTTAGAACAGAAGGACCTTAGAAAACAGAGTCCAACACTTTTATTCTGTGCACTATCATAATTTATTAGCAATCTAATTTGGAAACCAAAATTATGTACTATTGAAGGGGAAGAGGTCGTTATGATGGTAATTGGACCACTGCCTGCAATAGTGTGTATTTTATTTTAGAAAAGCCCATACCTTCCATTTTTATGCCCTTCAGTTTAGACAGTGAGCGCTACTGCCAGTGTATTTCCAGGTATCATTTCACACGATACTGCTCAGTTTCTAAATTATAGCCTGGTACGTGGAGGTCTGCAGTTCTAATCACACAGCGAGTGCTCAACATTAATCAAGTCAATCGTCTCTCTTTTACCCAACTCCCTCATCGGCCAAATGAAGGCATTTATATCAACTAATCCACAGGCTTGGATACTCCTTACAGGTACAGTAACAAGCATGACCAACAGGAAACAGAAATAACCACAACTGCTACTAAGAATTTTCTATACACTGAAAGCAGTAAAATAACTGTGTATCCACTGAAAGAACAAACCCCCTCTTGTCTCTGAAGGCAGAAAAATAAAGATTTTAATCTGAACTAGGTTCCATTAAAGCTTTCATTTTCTGATTTCTTAGAAGTGCATGTACCACAAGACACAAAGGGAATAATCTGAGTTCCAGTCCCAAAATTTATGCCCCAATCATATTGTTAGTAAATACATCATTTATCATTTACCTGCCTGGAAGTGGTGACCTCTCCTTTCCATTTTATTTAGCAAAGATGAAAGAAGCTAAAGC
Organism: Equus quagga; assembly: GCF_021613505.1. Taxonomy (NCBI): domain Eukaryota; kingdom Metazoa; phylum Chordata; class Mammalia; order Perissodactyla; family Equidae; genus Equus; species Equus quagga. The sequence goes on from NC_060272.1 coordinate 123,097,101, forward strand.
ATTTTCATTCCATCAGGGGTTACTTTGTCTCCCCCAGGCTTGGTTTTCCTATCTGTACAATGGGGATAATATTATGTACTTTTCTGAATTATCGCGAAAATTAGAAATAACCCATGTAAAATGCCCAGCCTTATGACTTGGGCATGGTTGACATTCAACAGAAGCAAGTTGTTATCATGAGACAGTTGTAGACGATGAGAGTCTAGACATATCTGCCCAAATACACCCTTGAACTCCACACTGTATGTTATGGACTGAATATTTGTATGCCCCCTCCCCCTCAAATCCACATGTTGAAATCTAATCCCCAATGTGATGGCATTTGGAGGTGCAGCCTTTGGGAGGTAATTAAGTCATGAGGATAGATTCTCATGAATGGTACCAGTGTCCTTACATGAAGAGGCCAAAGAGCTGGCTGGCTCTCTTTTCACTACGTGAGGTCACAATGAGAAGCTGGCAGTCTGCAATCTGGAGGAAGGCCCTCACTGGGAGCTGACCATGCTGGTACCCTGATCTCAGACTCTCAGCCTCCACGACCATGAGAAATAAATTTCTGCTGTTTATAAGCCACTCAGTCTATGGTATTCTTTATAGCAGCCTGAACTAAGACACTCTACTTAACACCCTGATAGCCTTCCATGACTCTCTCAGGATTTGGATTTGGCCAAGAAATGACATTAGTAAAGCTATAAACTCTAAGCAGGGGATATTCTATTACTCAGAGTAAATTCAAAGAGACCAGGTTACTTTGTAGGTTATCGTCACCATAATATTTCCATAAAAAAAGGGAAGAGCTGTGAAATCTTGTATTTGTAAATGTACACCAAATATCGGGTCACCCGGGACCTTGGAGAAGTAGTATCAAAGACATTTCAACTGCTCTTTACATTTCTGTCTCATTCTTCCTGATACACACATTATTCAGACACAGGGCCAGCTTATATGCTGTCCAGGAAAAAGACGTCAGCAGGTCACATCCCTAACATTCACACTTAGAAGACCTTCTTATCTGAGGAGAACAGAGCAGAAGGTGTAGCAAAAGTCCCTTGGTGTATGGACTCGCATTTCTCCTGGAGCACAGTAATTCCTTTTCCATACTTTTCCTGGAGTCATCATTTTACAATTTAGGTATTATTTTCAACCCTGACTCACCTTCAACCCAAGCAAGCAAACCCGAAATGTCTAGATATTGAGTAACTTCCTGATAGAGAAAATAAATTTAAGAATAAACTAGGTCTCACCAACCCTATTTTTGAGGAGGTAGTAGCTCCTCCAACTTCATTCTTCCCTTTTACCGTTTCTACAACTATTCTAGGTACTCACCATGAACAAGGCACCATGGTGGACACAGAGGGAAAGACACATCAAGCTAAGTCACAGAAAGATCCTACTCTAAGGAATTTCCAGGTCTAGAAAGTGAGCTAAAACAGAGACAAACATATCTCAAAACAAAACAAAACAAAAAAACCCAGCTGGACTCTTTTCAAAGAGGAGTTGTATTTGTAGCAGTAAAACCATACTACCTGATTTTAGGGTGAAACCCAGTATTTCCAACATGGCCGGCCCCCATTCACCACGACAGTAGACTGTGTCATCAGAACGCGGCTCTGAAGTCAGACAGCGAGCTGCAGCCTTGGCTCAATAATTTCCTAGCTGTAGTCCTTGGACAAGTTTCTTAACCTCCTTAAGTCTCATTCTGTTCCTCTGTAAAATAGGGATTAGTAGAGTACCTCTATTGTTAAGATTGAGATATTGCATACGAAGTGTTTAGCATGTTGCTTGACCCAAAATACACAGTCAAATGTAAGTTTTCTAAGTAAAAACTGAGGTAGGAACAGACAGCCACAGGCTCCTCAGAACGTGAAGACAATACAATAGAAACGGAAGAGGACACAGGCCGAGTAGGAACACTTCGCATTTCTGTACCCTCTACAGCTGATTCCAACCACCAGACCAGTATGTCTCCACCTTGGCAGAAAAGTCTCCTTCTACCGTGAAGCCTGTCTCAGACTTGCCCTAGAGCCAATGAACCAGAATCTAGGGGTATGCCTCAAGCATCTCTATTAGTAAGCTTCAAAAGTGAGTATCATGCATACCTAAGTTTGAGAACCGCTGCAGAAGACAAAATATTTTAGAAGTGTTGCCATATTTGTTTCAGACATGATTCAGCTAAGATCTGATGCCTTATAGCTGCCTAGTCTTCAAAGTTGTCTCAAGATCACTGACAAAAACTGCATCCAGTAGTCTTCCTAATGGGGTTCTCACTGATTCATCAGCACCCCTCACCCCCAGGCTTCCATTCAATGTGAAGGAAAGGAGAGAACCACAGAGAGATACCCTCACTCCTCCATTCAGATATTCTGGCCAACCCATCTACCCATGTTTCCACATCCATCTCATCTCACTGATCTGCACCTCTGTTGAGTCCTTAACTAAGTTATCTAAGATGATGCTGCCACATAGCTTTCAAATGTACTTATAATCGAGTCTGAGGATTTAAAAAAAACTTTGTCTAATAGACATACGTCAATTCTCATGTCTGTGCTGCCCTAGTCTATATTGGCTGGGTTTCCAAAATGTTCAGAAACATAAGAAATTGCCTCAAAGAGTTTGAAGAAACAAGAAAGCCACCAACAATTTGTTTTACTACAATTATTTAATCTTCAGAAGGGAAGAGGAAACAAAGTCTTGCATTTTGCTGAGATTTTTGTGTATTCAATTCTAATCATGCTAGTTTAGGAAACTATAGTATCATCTAAAAATAGTCATCCAAAGAGAGAGAAAATATTTACAGAAAAAATTCATTAAAATTACTAGATTAATTTTTAATTCACCAGTGTTCATACCCATCCAATTACATGAAAATTTTTATTGGAGGGGGTGTGATTAAAGAAGAACTACCCTCCTTGACTTAGCAATAGATCCAAGCTGGCTGATCAAACAGATTACCATCTGGTCAATCAACTGCCATTTGAAAGGTTGCTCTAAAAATATCTTCATATAAGTGTCTAAATCTCATCAAAATGTAATGACTTCTAATTAATTGATGCTGGCTAACAGGAAACAAACTTTCACTGTACATTTTAGATTTCCACTTATAATACAATTACCAAAACCCTCCAATATTCCCAAATTATTTCCCCAAATAAAGATGAGGTAACACATCCTGGTGCCACTCTATCTTACTGAGAAGCCACTATAAATTAGTCTCTGTGCATTAAAGCAATCTCTAGCAGCCTTTAAAATAAAGCTGAGTTCATCAACCTGCTCCCGTCAGTATGCTAGCGGTAAAATACACAAAATATGCTATTTTCTTCTTTGCACAAAGTAAATGGCTGCAGTACAGAAAAGTAAGGTGGCTGGCTACTTACCTACTCTGAGACTGTCTACTCTTCCGTAAAATGGGGACAATGCAGAACTCCCTGCCTCACACGTTATTGTGAGAGTCAAATGAGAAAAACCTTGTAAAAGCATATTGTGAATCCTAAAGCAGTATGGCCATTAAATCGGTACACACATATACAGTCTTCTATCCAAACTAGATTCAAAAGCAAAAGCGCAGACACTATAAAAATAGTGAAACAATCCCTTCATTTGAGCTGCTGTGTCTGAAGTGTCAGGCATTAAACTGGAGCCAAGATTCTTTAAGAAGCCACTCTTTCCCGAAGATATAAAACAGGCACCAGATTGCATCTGTGAATCTCCTTCTCACACTTGCACATGCAGATTATCCTACAAAAGACCCAACAAGTCAAGAGCAACAAACAAGGAGCAAACACAAAGGACGAAGTCCTGAGAAAACAGCACAGTGTTTTGGGATGAGCCGTATCCAGGTTTGCGTGGCGAGGATCAGAGAGAAAGGAGTGGTGGCAGTTTCTTTCTGCACACAGCAGCCACAGCCATCCGGGATTCCACAAAGCAAGGTGTTAAGTGACCCTGATCAACATGGCACGCTGAGGATCTCATCATACATTCGATCTGGCTCATGATCACCCAATCGAACCTGCTACCCCAGTAGAATCCAGAAGAACCACCCATTAAACACAATCCAAACACAAATTCTAAACGTGCATAAGGCCTTGTGATCTCCTCTGGAGCTTACAGTATCTAACAGCTGCACGGTGACTGTTCTAGCTAATTGCTCTCAGCAACAAAAATAAACAATCGCTCCAGGAAGAAGACTGTACTCGCCAAATATTAATGAATTTTTTTTAACAGTCAAAAATCTCAAATCTTGGTTTAAAAGCCCTGCTACTGGTAAAAAAGTCTCAAAGAACAAACACAGGTTTGAAGAGGCCCAGAGAGAAAGTCCTTATTTCGTATTTAATCCTCCCCCGCCTCCCCCATCCCCGAAAAAAGGAAAAACGAAAGTGCCTTGTGTCTGGAAGAATTTAAGCAATCTGAGATATTTTAACTCATGTATAAGTTTTTAACATATGGGGGAAAAGAGTCGCACTGATTGGAGCTATTTTTAAAGTGCAGCTCTACCGTAAAAATAGACATTTACTCATAAGGATGCTTGAATAGAGAACAAGCCCAATCTACGTCTCATTGTTAAGAAAGGGGTGAAAAAAGGCTGCCGTGCTTTCTGGAGAGCCGTTTATGGTCTGCCTGTGATGTCACGGCAGGAGCCAGGTGCACTCTAACGAGTGTCTTTCAGCCTCCTTAATCGTCTTCAAAGTGCTCGTCGACCATCAGCTACTTCTCTGAGCACATGCGATACGGAGCCTGCATAGTATTTACCCAGACCCTTGCAAGAGAGATCAGTGCAATCAGAGACCCAAGGCCAGAGGAGGAAAAATCACTCACCTACAATTGGGTTCTTCGTCGTCCTCTCCTCCTCATCCCTATTCGGGAAGGGAGTGTTTCCTTTGGCTAAGGAAAGAAAGGACAGAAGTAGTTGACTTATCGGCACTCCAGGACATCTACGTGTCTTCTGTCCATAAGGAGATAAAGTAGCTTGATCCTTCTCCTCTCCCATGCAGGCCTCGGATGCCTAGCTGAAGCTTGCAACCTAACCACCTGCCTTAGACAGAGGCAAGGAGGCATTTAGGCCTCTCCCCAAACTGGGGTTTGGAGACATCACCCCAGTTTCCGGACTTTAATTTGTCTTCAGTCTGTATCACAGCCTGGAGGAATGGAGTTGTAATGGGAAACCATGTGGAACTCCTGAATTTTATACTTCCCTGACAAAATGTCAGCAGCAAGCAATACAATAAAAACCCGACAACACTTTCAGGTGCCATGTCTTGCACCAAAAGCAGAAAAGCACTATTTTCTGTCTGTTAGAAAACATTCCCCACACATTCATGGAACAAAATCAAAGGAAGGGAAAACATCCTTGACAAGAAAAAAGAACAAATTTGAATGTTTAAAATGTTTATGAAAGAGGTTAGATATACAATCATGACTTAGTGTCCGAAAAAAGGTACTCAGATGTCTTTTTCAGGGGAAGGCCTGAGTAAATTGTGATTGTACTTTTTGTAATTCATAAATTTTCTACAGTGATTATATTAGTATTATTGATTGAAATTATCCACAGGATGTAAATTATATTGTGTGCATCATAATAAGATACTACCCGTATTTATCTATATTCGACTTCTAGATGCCATATATATCTTGCAGATTCAAGCAATCTGATCCCACAAAAGGACACAGTTGGTGAAAGTTAGCTCAGCACGTGTTCTGGTCCTTCAGTGACAGTGAAGGGCAGAGCTCCAAGAGGCAGGAGAGCTGAGCTCAGGTGCCAGGTCTCATGTTAGCAAAAGAACCTCGGAGAAACCTTAACTTCTCCAGGACTGACTTACACACCTGCAAAATGAAGAGCTGAGCGAGACCCCTGAAGTGTCCTCCAGCTCAAAACTAGAGCAAAAATAGACATAAATTAAATGTTCAGCCCAGAAACACTGGTAGAGAGCAGGTGCTCGATGTACATTTAATGAAAGAATTACCGGAGGGGAGTTTTACAAAATAAAATATTTAAAACAAAGCGTCCCAACCTGTGTGCCACAGTGTGCTGCCACATCATAACGTGGTCGCAGGTGTGTTGAGGTGCTCATCTCCTCAGGACTGTAGCCTGCGATGTGAAACAGTTTGTGAAGCACAACTTTTAAAGCATATTACCATTACACTGAAAAATAATTCATCTTTATTGGGATAAGTTTCAGATAAACTTATAGAAAGTTCTCCCCACCCTTCATTTAGGAAAGACAGAATGTTCGCCTTTGTCATCTGATTCTCAGGCCATTTAATCTGAAGACAGAAAACATGAGCAGCAATTTACTTGAAGAAGCCAAGAGGCTTTCTGTATGCGATGGATGGGTGTAAGACAGGTACTTCTCTAAGAGTTACTTCTGAAAACCAGAATACTTTCAACATGTACTTGAGTACAGATGGAGAACACACAGCAGCAAGCATTCTCGAGATGAAATTCTGCTAAAGAATATTTAAGTAATACAGTAATGCAATTCCTGGTCCGACACTGATAGCAATAGCTACTCATCCTTTTTGATAGTAACTGGGGGACTTGGTGTGAAAATCTGTATTATTTCTTGTAATTATTACTACCTGCAACTTCACAAAACCTATTTTTTGAGGAGGGGAAAAAATGATCTATAAAGTGCCTGTAAACATAGGGGGTTCACTTTCAACATGGCGCTCAACGGTACTTCCCCATCAGCTGCTTTCCTTCAGGGTCCAAGAAATCAAGGCTCTGCATTTTCTGGATGCCTGACCACCTGTATTTATGGGTCATAACTTCCCTCCGCCATACTCACCACAGCTGCTGTACCTTTGTCACAACCACAGTGCAATGCAGAGAACAAAGCTACCTTGCCAACTGTCGTTCATTCCAAAGGCTGGGTCACCCTGAGGGTGGCTGCTGGTTTTTTCACATCTGCGAGGGGGTCCACAGCAAGGCTGGGTCTTCTGAAACCACACAGGAAGGATTCTCGGAAGGAGCGCACAGCAAAAATCAGAGTTAGAGAGAGCATAACAATCTGTAGGCCTAAGGGCCCTTCAGAATAAACAAATAAACAAACCCAGCTTCCCCTGAAGTGCTATTTAAATGGGCTGCCTTTCCTTCCTGGGGTTCTTCATTGCAAGGGAAGGTGTGGCTACTAACTAAACTTCCAAAACAACAACAAAAAAGAAAAAAGCTGTCACACTAAAACCTCCTCTTCGAAATATCTGAGAAACATTTGGATTTCACAGTTTCCTCTGGCCTCCTATGAAGGTGACACTTCAGTGAGAGGAGTAAGAAAAACATAAAATACATATCCAATATAAAAGTGAACCATGTACTATGGCACTTGAAAGAGTATAAACACTAAAGGCTCATTTTATCATCTTACACTATTGAGTCTGAAAGGTAGACACTCTGAGAAATAGATTGGTCCAGGTTCCTATTACTGGGAAGATTTTGTTTGGTTTGGTCTTTGTGCATACACTGAACAACATGCTCCAAATACACGCCTCTTAAAAGAAGGCAACGTCCTTACTAGCAAGTTCTAGGCAACTCTTCCATTACATAAAACCTCACATATAATCTATCATAGCAAATATTTTTAGTATTACAGTAGAAATGGGCAAGGGAACAAGAATAAAGTGTCAGTGTTTGGGTACTTTGTGTTTCATTATGAACTCGAATTTCTGACTTACCTGAGATTTAACTAGTCATGGACACAAAACTGTTTAAGGAACTCACAGGTCTATATTGAATATGACTTAAGTGCTCAGAAAATATTACAAGTTGACAGAAGCTTACCTTCATGTCTTCGACCAGTGTTCTCTTGTCGAATTCCCTCCCTCAAGCCCTTTTAAGTCCCACCTACTCTTATTGACCCAGCTTAACTGCTACCACTTGTGTGTGGCTTCCCATTCTCACTTCACCATCTACCCTCCCTCCAACACACACACACACACACGCGCGCACACCCCACTCCCTTCTTCCTTTTCTTTGGAATGTACTTTGTGCACAGCACTCTTGACTTTCTTCGTCCTGTATAGTTACTTGTGGATGTGGACAAATCTTCCGGAGCACAAGTCAGGCTGCACGAGAACGCAGACGCATATGTTTTCCAAACACTTATGTCTGCCCTTTGAGATACTGTACACAGCAGGGGTTCACGCTTGGTTGCTATAAGGTATCGAAAACACAACATCCATGAGTATTTCTAGGGGTTACCATCAACTAGTACTAGTTAGTTCCAACTACTACATCTTTAGTTACGTAAATTAAAAGTAATGTTAATATTGTGTTTGAGACCCTAAGATTGTGACATGTCTTAATTCAAAATAAAGCCTGTCAGCATACTTTCAATATTAAGTATTTTACCATATTAGTGCTTTGCAAATTGTCACTCCATATACTATATGTTTAGAGAGAGCAAGAACATCCAGCCAAATTCCTCCATCAATCTAACTATTCAGATAGTGTCTTATTGTATATAATTTTTGTTTTGCTTCATAAAGGATATGGACAACTTAATGAATATGAAAGCATCTTAAGATTCACTAAACTAAATGTTGGGAGATTTACAAATTTACAGTTTGAAAATTACACAAATGAGCTACTAATCCAAGAAAAGAAAAGCAGAATCTGTAAAGAGAGCCAAGCAGTTTCACTCCTGCAAGCTGTAACTGGGTTGATAAAAATGACACCAAGGTAGCTTGACACCTGCTTCTGGGCTCTCAGCACTTATGATGCTGTGGTCATGGCCCGGTGGCTTCTCTGTCCTCCCTTCTAGGTGACAGCTTCCAAAAGGTAAGAGCCACATCTTGCTCATTTTTATAGACCTGGGGCACAGCACAGGACATGGATAACCAAGAAACCCGTGTTGAACAACCAAAAAATACTTTGGTCTATTTCTATGAACCAGAATCCTAGAAAGGTTAATTTCAGTAACCCTATAACAACAGGCTGCACGTATTAATGGTGTAGGCGTTTCAATCATTCCAACTTAAAGGGAACTGAGCCCACTTTTGCGAATTTTCAGAGAAAGAGTAAAAAGAATAGTAGAGAAAAACGAACCACTCACTGCAATAATTGAGGCTATAAAAGCCCTTCAAACAAAAATAAATTGTTATGATTCTAGCAATATTTCTGTTTTCTTCCACTGTTCGAGGTTCCAATATGGTAACAGAGGCATAAAGGATCAAAACCACTGCCTCTTTTTTTCCTATCTTCTACCCAATAAAAGGTATGTGTGTACTGTTCAGGAAGTCTATTAAAATTTTAACACTTATTGTTAAAATATACCCATTTTCTTATATCTAGGTAACCCTTTTAGCAGGAAGTTAAAGTTTCCATTATAGTCCTGATCCTCTTATAAAGTTGGAACTCTTGTAATCTGTTTACTTTTTTAAAAAACAGGAAGGTTAGTTAAATTGCTGACACTTTTCCACAAGTTAGATTAAAAGAATGCAAAATGATGTTAAGATTAAAAATTTATGTAGGCTACTCCAACACCGAATCGTGGTACCCTAGATAATTTGCAAGCATAAGGTGAGAGGGATGCTAAGGAAAAAACCATTTCTCCTCAAGTACACTAGGAGTTTCACAAACCTCCTCTTCCGAGAATTTTTCCACTATCTGCTTAAATATAAAAGAACTGCTAACATGCAAACCAGTCAAAATACTGATAAGCATGCAAGAGGAGAGAGGTGAGGGGAGGACGTTCCAACATCACAAAATTAGAGTATTAAATTCATATAATAAAAAAGGGAGGACGGAGATTTGAAATTAATTGCATGTTGGAAGAAAAGGAATCATCTTGTCACTCAGCTATGCTCTTGACTACTAAGTTGTGAATTCAGGACAATTACTTTTGGTATGGCTTTATACCCAAAAAGCTGACAGACACAATCAAATTAAAAGAAGCCATTCAGTATATGTTGTAAAAAGAAAAGAAAAATGTCCTTATTGATATTATTATATCAAATTTTCTTAAGTTCTATAGAAGTAGAATCTTTTTGGGGTTGGGGGGTGAGGAAGACTGGCTCTGAGCTAACATCTGTTGCCAATCTTCCTCTTTTTGCTTGAAGAAGATTGTTGCTGAGCTAACATCTGTAGCAATCTTCCTCTATTTTGTATGTGGGATGCCACCGCAGCATGGCGGGATGAGCAGTGCATGGGTCCACGCCCAGGATCTGAACGTGCAAACCCCAGGTTGCCGAAGTAGAGTGTGTGAACTTAACCACTAGGCCACCAGGCCAGCCCCTAGAAGTAGAATCTCTGTATAAAAGATCAGCAAGAAATATTTTTATTTCTTCACAGATCTGTTAAGGATGTGTTATAAGAATTGAACATGTACGTGAAACACGGGGTTGGCACAGCTGATGATTTGCACACCTGTGCTAACATATCAATCCTGACTTAAAGAAAACTGAGCTTCTGATTTTAGAGAAGGGTCTCTTGACAATCTGGTATTTGGGCAATAAAAATAAATTTCACACACCAACACTTAATCCTGTGGGTGAAGTGAATCTTGCCAGTGGAAGCAGAAGTTAACTTCCTTCTATTTGGTTTTTCTTTAGCTCAAGTAAACATGTGAGGACAATTCCCATTTGTCAAAAAAGGTTGATGGTTATTAAATTAGAGCTATAGAGTGATGTCAGCATCCAATCACCCAAACTTTACAACTAGCAGATAAAGACACGTATTCCTATAAAAATTATTCGTCATATTTGAAAGCTAACTAATCAGAAGGTGTCACTCAAAAAAATTTTTGTACATTCTCCTTCAATTAATACGCCTTTTGGAATTCTTTCTTTAGATAACATTGCTTTCAACTAAGGCTCTGAGGGAAGCTTTTTAACTCAAGAGAGCAAGTTCATTAGACTGAGCACAGGAGCCCCCAGAACGTGTACAAAGACCTACTCACCACACTGTTCTTTCCCTTCAACTTTGTTTATTGATGTACTGAACATGGAAAAGTACAAAGAATCCAAACACAAAAGAAAACATGTACAGCCTCTTAAATACTCAACAGAATATATTTTCTATTCCAACAGATGTGAATTAAGTCATACTGTACAACTTCAAATAAATACCAGCCTTACATTTTATTAAGTGCTCTGATAAACACTGTAAAGTGAAGCACAATTTGCATGCCCTCTCATCAATGCCTTGGTTTGCTACAGTAGTATAGGAAAGAAGCATGTAGCCGCTGTTTTCCCCTGAGGGAAACCTTATTTTATTTTTTTTTTAAGTATATACACATATTTTGTTTTTTTAGTTTTTTTTTTAAACGCAGAAGGTTAACTCTGACAATCTAAATGCACCTAAGGATATGAGAAAGTGCTAAGCCAATTGATTTCTGAATAGCATTGAGTGGGTCAGCATGAAAACTCGCTTATTCACTTTAGCACGCGCCTCACAGTATATGTACTGTACTATACTGAAAAATTTTATAACTACAATTTTAAATGATAAAAAATAAAACTCAACGCAACCGCAAAGATAATGTACAACTACGTTATGCATAGCACATTGCCTGTTCTAAGGGGAAGCATGTGAGCATCTCAGTTTATACAAAAAGCAGGACGTAACTATATAGTTCTCAGTGCATCCTGATGAAGGCATTTTTGCCTTCAGCTTTTTTGAAAATTTATTATAAGCTAGATGCTAATCAGAAAATATTTTGTATTTTTTAAAATTTCTTTCATACATGGTAAAGACTTATTTTATTATTTCCCCAAATAGTGGTTTAAGCATCATACAAAGTTAAATTTCAATAGCATACAGATATTTATGATTTTTGTATGAAAAATGTAAGGAAATTTGTTCAAAACCTATGGTTATACTCATTTTTTTTTTTACCACAAACATATTTATAAACGAAAATGTAGCATCACCATAAACAGCTGAAGCTAGACTATCTACAGACAAAATTAGCAACAAATCTGATGCACTGTAAATTCAAGTCCTCAGGACAACAAAAGTGATTAAGCAAGACCTCAAGTAACAATGTTAATGCCATTTACAAAGGAAAAAACTGATACAAAAACATTCAAAACCTGAACATCACTTGGCATGTAAGGGAAAAAAAAATCAAATTAGCTGAAAGGTTCATAAACACAAGGTCTTATTTACATTACACAAAGCTCAGGTGTTAGCCTTGAACGTAACTTTTAAAATACCTTCAAATATATCCAACTCAGATCACTTTTGCCGATTTGCTGCAGTACAAATCCTGTGCAACATCTTTTTTCCTTAAGACAAAACAATTCTTCAAACAATACTGCAAGTACATCACTAAACACCATGAGCTCTATCTGAAGGGATTTCTTTAGGAAGAACAGATTTTTTTTCCCCCATCTCTTGGTAATTTAAATTTCTTGCCTGCTCTTATATATTCTTTTGTAAATTTTTTTTTATTTGTTTCAAAATCACAAATCAATGTGAGCCACCTATCACATAATAACCAGGATGATCAGACGCTCCACTGGTGATTACAAAAACGAAACCAGCAGTGTTTCCCCCATGGATTCTACTCCTTTCATACAAAGATCTCAAAAGTATTTTCTACATCATAAATCTTTCTAAATTTTCCAACCGCTGCAAATTTCCTGGTAAATTTTAAAAGCTCACTAGGTGTCATATGAAGAGATTTCTCAAAGTATTCAAGTCAAAATATTTGTTCCAGGACCAGTAAAAAGTTTCTCCAAATTTTCTTTTTTATAAAAATAGATGCTTTTTTTAAACCCACATCAAAGAGGCTCTTATCTCTTTGGCAAGGTACTGCTTTACGAAAAGTTCTCCGCTATTCTTACAATAAGCGTTTATAATGTAGCCCCCCCTTCCCCAACCCAAATCATAATTACAAAATAAATACTGTTTTTAACTTCATAAATAAAAATGTAAACTTCAAAATACTTTTCTTAGACATAACAGCAACGCTTTAAATGTAAACCAAACACAAAGCTAATCAGAAAAAGAAAAAAAAGGGGGAAAAAAAAAAGACACAACCAACTGAAGAATTACAACACAAAGCCTCAAGATTTACTCACAGGTTCAAGGCAGTTATGTAAAAAGAAAAGAAATGTCTTCCCTTAGCTGAAACACTTTAAAAGGTCCACCTTCTTCAAAGAAGGCAATAGAATGCAATGTGACAGGTAAAAACCCTGTACCTCTTGTCCATATTCAAACATAAAAGATATTTAAGAAGTTTTAATTCAAATACTAGCAATAAAAAATCTCACATATTTCTTAGGATGCTAAGTAGTCGTTTTATCCCCATCTCAACACTGACTTACAAAGACATTTACTAATGTATAAAGTTTCTCTTAACTTGCCTTTGTTGTATAGTTTTCATATATAAATGGACTGAGGACAAGAGCTCATTAGGCTTTGTGCGTTTTGTTTGTCTTAAAGGAGACCTGCAGTACTCTGTCTCCCAGACGGTATCCATTGAGGCTAGCTATCGCCATGGCGGCCTCATCATAGTTTGTCATAGTCACAAATCCAAAACCTTTGCATTTATTGGTGTTAAAGTCACGGATGACCTTCACGTTGGTGACAGCTCCAAAAGGCCCAAACATTTGCCACAGGATACTCTCATCTGCGTCAGGAGCCAGGTTGTACACAAAAATACACCACCCTGTTCCTGGGTGCCCAGGGATATTAATTCCAGCCAAACTGGTCATTCCATCAATGGTCATTGGAGAAAACCTACTAAACAAAATAGGAAACACACACACACACATACACACACACAACAGAAACAGAGGTTGGTTACAGCAATGGACTTTTTTCTTTTCCCTTTCCCATCCCAAGAGTTTCAGTAACTCCCCTCCCCCAACAGATACATACAACGATTGATGTTTCAACCAAAGTCTGTGTGTCTTGCAGTGACATGCTATACTGTCAAGGTATTACCAAGTTATGAAATGGCCATTATATGCTAGATTGAATAATATCCAGAATAGCAAAGAAATATATTGGGAACTGGCTTCATGAATTAAGCAGAATTGGGGTCGGGGGGAAACCAACACATACATAAACATGCTATAACGTCGCAATGCAATATAAAACAAACGATGGATTTTTTTAAAGACCAGGTGGCATCCAGTGGTATAAAAATACTCCTTGAGTCAACCGTGCTTCACAAAGCAGCTTTTCATTAGGTTGTACATGCAAAAGAAAACCCAACACAAATTTATGAAGGGTGTCACTCCCCAAATCAAAGAAACGAGTCAAAATTATGGGAGGGATTATGAGTATCATGAACCTCTATCATTACCTCTTTACTCCATAAGCCATATTGAGCAGATTGTCCAACCTGCAAAACACACATTTAGCAAACTTCAGTTTTAATTTTTCCCCTTGATGTTCATGAAAGATGGGTTTGTTACTGCCATCTTCCAAGGGGATATCTGTGTATTTATTAATTGTAGGTGAAGTCTCAAAACATTGGGTCTTTTCACTTTCCGGAGAGAACGGGTACCCACTGCCATAACACTAGCTCATTTGATGTATACAGTTTACACAAGGGTCGGTGCCATGAGGGGAAACGCTGGTGGCCATCCAAGGAAACCATCCAGAGAGGAAACATGGAGGCTCTGGAATTGTTAATGTTTGGGTTCTCACCTTTTGCCAGGCAAGTTCTGCATGCTCCACGGGCACCCACGTGGATTTATGCTAGTTTTAATTGTCCTAACTCTACTGGTTCCTGAGTACACGAAAGGCACACAGATTAAGTGACTTGCCCAAGACCACACAGGGCTAATAAACAGTGGCATCAATATTCAAACTCTGCAGGTAACAGAATGCCATGAATTTCTCTTCAACCTCCCAACTTCGAAGGACTTTGATTTCTTAGAACGAAAGTGATGTTATCACAGGTAGAAAGACCTTTACAGACCATCTAGGCTAAACCTCCCACTCCTCAACGTGCTCAGCTAATCTCCTAAGAAAGAAAGACGAAGACTCGCTGCTCCAGCGAGCAACAAGCGAGCCGTTCTGCCCGAGCCTGATGCTTATTGTGGCTATGCTACCAGAAGCGCAGCCTCACTCAAGGGCTAGGAAGCCAGGGAGAGACCAACCAATCAACCAACTTGAGCTGCTCTTAAAATTTTTACAAGAAAGCAGTTGGGGGTGGGTGGGTACACTTTAAAACTCTCCACCCTTTTCCTATTTCAAAAGTTAAACTGACTTTATAGTACTTGATGCTTCTTGCTTTATCAGTATCAAAGAGACCATTCTGATGTTCCAAATGTCCACGATGTGTACCAATTAATCACACGCATTTAGAGGAGGTAGGCATAACTTCATACATTGCCTCTTTAACCATCCTCAACTGCCACCATGTTCTACACTCTCCAAATAAGACCCTGGATCAGGGGAACAATTTTTTTCCTTTTTTTAAAAACCTGTGAGAGGTAAGTTCTAAAAATGTTTCCATCTTATTGTCTAACCTATGGCCTCAAGTGAGGCTCGAGCACACAAGAGAAAGCAACTCCTTCTAGTTTTATAACAGCCAAAAAACCTCTCTCTCTGGTCTTTCAGAATTGGAAAAAGAATCTTCACCCATTCCTGTTCCTAATCACCCCTGGGCATTTTGTGTGTTTTGTAAAAACGGAAAGAAAGAACTGAGCTGATGTAATGTAAAGCGTAAGGAAATGGAACAAATCACAATGACAAAGGATCCTCATCCGTGTGTGTCTTGTGCCACCACCCTCTTGGGAGCAGGGACATGTTCACTCCTCACTGTATCACTAAGCGTGGAGCGCGGGCCTGGATCACTGCAGGTTTGCAGAAAGTACACTGACCGCACAAAAGCAATGGGGTTACCGACATTATCCTCAACTACTTCATCCTGAATGAAGACTATCAGGAGGGCTGGTGGGGGAGCCTGTCTGCACACGCACAGGAGAAATCACATGTGTGGAAAACATACACAGGTGGGAGGGCTTTGTTTTCTGCAGAGATGATGAGTATCGTCAGAGACACCATGTCTTTATACTCCAAAATAAAGGCCACAAATACCAGAAATAAAGATGCATACTAATTACTATCACTAACCATAAAATAACCTGACACGGATAATTTCCTAACATTGCTGGAATGGTCAAATACAGCATGCATGAGGCATACCACTCCTGGAGAACAGAACAGCATATTGAGGTCTCCTTCCACAGTGCTGAAAGCCCAGAGGCGGAGGCACCTCACTGATTCACTCAAAAGAGTTACATCATCTCTGCCCATTAATCAGGCCCAGGTAGTGACTGTCACACTCTGCCACCACCAGCTCAGGACACCAATCAAAAGTCCAGAGATAGAATCTCCTAAGCAAGTTTTCAGTATTTTCAAGAGAGGGTGGAAACCAAAACTGCCCTCGAGTGAATCCCCTGCATTAAGGAAGAGACATCTCATTCCCCACTCTCCATCCCAGGAACTCCAGGCAGGGGCCTAGGATGTTTATACGAGGATCTCTGAGATCCCTCTCAATGGGTCTCTCATTTGCCCTACCTATGAAATCCTGCATCATACTGTGATCCTGACCACTGATTTCTTCACTCAACACCCTCTTCAGGAAAAATTCAGTCCTTAGGAATTTAAGCCAAGTTATCTGGCTCTTATCTCAACCTTCCCCGCTCCCTCTTCTTCCTCTCCCCACTTGCCCACCAATGAGGAGTGCGGGAAGAACACGGGACCTAAGAAACAGGACCTAAGCAATGCTGAAAACCAGTGCCTGCACGCAGCTGGCCAGCAGCTTTCCCCACTCTCTCAGCACCACATCCCTACGTTTCTCACGGGAGGTGACAGAAGGCAGCGAGCGCTCCATGTAGGCACCACGGACCCCAAGCCTGTAGCAGTCAGAAAACTGTAAACTAGGCTTTTACGAAAGAAAACGCTGCAGCGTGCACTGTCTAGTTTATACTTAGCTCAGACACAAGGCCCACTATTACTCTCCAGAACTATACATCTTTGCTGGGTCTGTCCAGGGCTCAAGGACAGCCACCTTTTATATGTGGCCATTTAAAAAGGGAAGCCAATTTTTAATGGGGACCAAGTTAGTAGCCTCCAGAATGATCCAGGGGGTGTGCATGATGGTGCACTGCAGGGTGGCAAGTAAATATCCAAGTATCTATTAAATACATATTTTTAAACTTTAAAAATAAAGTAAGTACTCTTTACTCATATTTCATCAGTGCACTGCACCCAGTACACCCACTCAGCCCTCACGCATCACATCCTTTCCTGAGGGGAGACTGAGTGGTCCCCAAAGGGAGAGGGAGAATCTCACCTGTTCTTTAGCTTGGACATAATCCACTTCACAAACAACATGTTATGTGGATTTGGTGGATTAGATGGGGAAACCTAGCTTTAATTAAAATACTCCTCAAAGAAGAGGTAGCTTCAAAAAAGACTACTGCAATAATAATAATAACAATAAGCAGCAGCAGACTGAGGATGACACAGTAAGGGAAGCCCAACTAAATACGGGAGAGCTGATTATTTCTCCTACTCCCAGTACAAGCTACATTACCAGGTTAGACACAAGACAATCCAACACGTCTCACATGAAGTCAGACAAATTCCAAATTATCAAGATCATAATTTTACGAATCTTGCTTTAAGGGTCTATTATTTACTAAGATATTAGGTAAATAAAATATGAAGCCAGTCAGCATGATAACTAGCAAGACATCTGATGCATTGTTTACTTCATCTTTATCCTATCTTTATTTTCTAAGTTTGATTAGGGTTTATGAGTGAAAGAATGTAACAGCACAAGCCCATGTGCATATAATCTATGCAAATATATCTACTGGGGATATGCATACAGTTTTCTATCAATAGAAACACAACTCAGACTATAACTAGGCAATATTTTGAACAGAACCATATATGAGGTAGAGTATTCCCATTTCAAAGCTAGATATTTCCAAGCAGAGAATAAAAAGAAAAGTACCTGCCTAGTTTCCAAGAAATTTAGCTGACAGACTATGGGAGGGCCCACATGCAAGTAAAAGGGGAAATGTAAAGTCAATTAAAGTCAGAAATAAAAATATAAAGACAGATTAGTAATGAGTAAGACAAAAAAAAAACCCTGAACTCTGTAAATAATGGTTCTCAAAGACTCTCCAAAGAATCTCCAAGTTCTGCTTTGAAGTTAAACCACAAGAAGATCATCAAGTTACCCCCTTATCCAACTAGATGGTATCGTCTGTCTTCTAAGAGAGGGAAAAAAACTATTCAGGAAGATTGATACCAATTTCTCCCAAAAGGAAAGTGGAATACTGCAACCAGCACACGCCTTCAACGCAACTCAAGTGCTGATTTAAAAGGTTCCTTTAATGCATAAAGGCTTAGAGAAGCAGGCACACAGGCCATTAGACTACATCACATTCAATAAAATTAAAGCTGCTCCAAAAGAAGAGAGATGAAAAAATTTGGTTGAAAATTTAATTCAGATCCCATGTCCCAAGAATATACTTAAGGGGCTTGAATTACACTATCCATCCAAATAAATAAGGCTGGTCTTATTTTGAAAACCATAGTCAATTAAATAAGCATATTAGATCAGCAGTGCTCACGTTAAAAGAATTCTCTTTCTAATTTTTCCTATGGCTTGACAGTCATAAACCTCACAACCCCACTTTTAAACTTAACCCTTATTACGTAGATTTTAATTTTTTGAACCTTAAGCGATATGATGCACTTGTCGAATGTTACAAGTATCCTTGACTATTATTATAATACTTATAACTTGTATTCTCCAGTCTCTCTCAACTCCCAAGGTACTATGACAATATAAAAACACACAGTGAGAAATTTTCTAAGTGTCTGCTGGAAGGTGACAAACTCAAAGCTCAGAGCATCAGGACACAGATACTAGGGACAAAAATATGTGTGTGATGATCTAGACCTGAACTAGAGAGGAGCAAAATACCAACGAAATAAGCAAGTCCTCAATTCAAGAGTCTTTATGAGGTGAGAGAAGAAGATTCAACCTTAATTCTACAGGAGGGGAAAAAAAAAAAAGAAAGTAATGACAGCCAAGTTTTTATAGATATTACAGAAAAGCCACCAAATATACAACAGGTTAAACCTGAACTCTAGGAATAAGGCTCTCAATTTCTTCTAAAACTCAATCTAGACCAAACATGGTCACCAAGCTCAAAGACTAGTTCACAATTTATTATCTGGACAGAGATTATAGAAGAAATGAGAAGTGAGGTGATAGAGATAAGAATTACGCATCTGAAAAAATAACAAAAATCTTTCCCTATTTTCTGAAACCAAGTTTCTCTGAAAACAGACAACTCTCATTCCCTTTTTCTAAAATTTCTTTTTATAGGAGTCAAAAAAGGAAGAATTTCCAAGGTAATAAGATAGGAAACTAAAAGATAAAAACAAAGAATGGGCAGAAGATATTTAAAAAGATACTGAATTTGATCATCTGAACATCCTGTAAAGCTTTATCAAACTCCAAGTAAAAAGCACAGGGCATGTAGGGAGGGGGCTCGGTGGGGCTGAGGAGAGAGACAGCAGTTTTCCACAGCCTAGTATCTGAGTCACCGACAGGACCCGCCATCTCAACAATCAGGCCTTCTCCTGAATATCCTGTCATTTCAGTCCTCTCGCCCAATCTTCCTCAGAATGCAATCTTGATTCTAAGAACACAGTTTTAGTTAATAACTACCATAAAACAAAACCCAGAGTTTAAATTGGAAAACACCAAAAATAACTAACAATTTAAACAAATACAGCTGTCTACTAACATCAAACATTTTATACTTTCACAGTGTTCAAATCAACTAGTAAGTTTCAAAGAAGAATTTTCCTCCAGCTAAGCTCAAAATTCTTTTTGAGGCCCTAGAAAGGTCTGAAGTTAACTGAAGGGGCTGCCCAGGAAACACCTCTGAAATTCCTTCAAGATTGTCTGTGCTAAATTTGCAAAACAAATATTATCCACTTAAGATGCCACAGAGGGAACCTATGTGCAAAGCTAAGAAATGGCTTTGTGAGATTTCTTTCTCCATCAAGCAGCCCCACACAACTCTCCTTCCAGCCCAATTGCCACTACCATCCACCAGAGTCAAAGGTGGTAGTGTTTGCTTTTTTTCCCTTGAAAAGTAAAGCAGAAAGTGAAGTGAACACAAGGCTCAACCAACTGGGTACCCAGTCATCCAGTGGCAAATGGAGCCTTCTGACAGTACCCACCTTCTCCCAGGGCAAAAGCCACACTAAGAAGGAACTGAACATGCGTTTACAGCAAATGTTTTTCTCCTACCTCAGGTGACATAATTATTTTAAAAGGAGCTATTTCACCGATTTTATCCCCCTCTTTTCAGCACTCTAAATACCCCAATGAAAAAATGCACATGATTTAAGCTCGAAACATTTAACGCCTTATTAAGCTACATTTATAATTATATTTTTGGGAATTAACTATTCTGCCCCAGTAAGGAAAGAAAGAAAATTGATATGAATTCGTGATAAAAAAAAATTTGCATGGGGGTTACATGGTATTATGGCTACAGTATACCATATGGTCAAAAAGGATATTAAAAAATGTTCTCGAAAATAAAAACTGAGTGACTCTGCTTATGAAACCAGAAGTTCTCTGTTTAACTTAAGTCACCATTCTTCTCACATGGAGATAAGGGATGTTTTCTAAATGATTCTTGTTTTGGTTGTTGTTACCCCGGGATGAGAATAAAATTTAAAAAATTGGAGTATTTATATGTGTCTAGGAGACAGAACATCGTCTTTGGGCTAAAGATGCATGGTCATTCTATGGACTACACAGGGGTCTGAAAACTACCACCCACAGGCCAAATCCAGGCTGCCATCTGTTTCTGTACAGCACAGGAGCTAAGAATGGTTTTTACATTTTTAAGGAGTTATTTAAAAAAAAAAAAAAGACATACATGCAGCAGAGACTGTGACCCACAAAGCCTAAAACACTTACTATCTGGCCCATTACAGAGAAGGTTTGCCAACCCCTGACTACAAGAAATAAAGGTTTTAAAAGGGAAAAGGGACCCTTTATAGAAACAACGTATTCACATAGGTTTTATATCCTTAGTGGTGCACGTATCCTAAAACAAAGTAACTGAAAGAGCTTGACCTAAAAACCGAAATGGGAGAATCAAATCTTATCAAGATAAAAACTAAAAAGAAAGGAATTGGAAGCACTAGAAATAGAGAAGAACCCAGCAATCGGCAGGGTGGGGTTTCTCAGCCTCGGCACTGCTGACGTTTGGGGCTGGCTGATCTGCTCTTGTGGGGGCTACAGTGTTCACTGTAGGATGTTTAGCAGCATCCCTGGCCTCCATCCTGCCAGTAGCAGCCCCCACCCAAGTTATGCCAACATAAATGTCTCCAGACACTGCCAAATGTCCCAATGGGCAAAATCATCCCCGACTGAGAATCACTGCTGTAGGTTACTGTCCTTTTGTCCTCATCTTCAATACTAGCAAATGACACTACTCTCCAATAGGTTTTCTTTGTGCTCATAAGAAGGAAAAACAACAACAATGACAATAATAATAGCAAACCAGAGATCCTGTCAATAAAAGTACTAGACAGTGAACCTGAGAGTTCTGAGTTTAGCAGCTGGGCAGAAGCCCCCAGTCAGACTTACCTAAAACGCTGTGCCTGCTGAGCTAGTGGTCCTGGATACCTTCTGTTTGGAGACTGGTACAGCTGGGAGAGGATGGCCTGATTGGTTTTTTGGCTTGGATTATTAGCAAACTTTACAGTGATTGGCTCTGTGGCACCAGGAGGTTTCTGGCCATTTAGGCCTTTGATAGCTTCTTCTGCCTCAATCCGCTTGTCAAATCGAATAAACCCTACACCCCTTGATATGCCTATGGTAGATTTGGGTAAGGATTTGGGAAAGAGGGAGTGGAAGGAGAGAGGAGGGAGAGAAGAAAGGATAAATTAATTTTTCCTTCTCAAGAACATGCTTTCCCCCACATATAACATCTGCCACAAAATCACACGAGGAAAGTTTGACCTCAGTAATTTGGTGTAGACTCTCGATTTTACATACATTTTTTCAATGCATGAAGTCACCTATACAATTTGAATACCCACTATCGCAGGCCTACCAGTAAGCCAAGACGAAGAGAAAGCACACAAGCATGCCCGTGTTTCCTCTCCCCCGCTTCTTCTCTCCCTCCCAGACACTCACTCTCCTTAATGATGCCAACGGCATGCCTGAGTTCTAGTTTTCACATCAGGCTACTGGACAAACAGCTCAGAAACGAAAGGCACAGTCTCTCCCTTTCTTGTAATAAGGAGAAGAGAACCAGGCATTTGCTAAAAATGCATGCACAGTGGCAGAAAGATATATTTCAGCCAAATTTTTAGATAATAAAATTCTACTTAATAATATTATACAGGATACCGGTCCTCTAAGGAAAATTTCTGAAGAGGCTTTTCTGGTTCCCTGAAACTCCTCTACTGCTGTTAACTGGCTATACTTTATTAGAGAAACAACATTACATGAGAAAAAGAGGTAAAAGAAGACCTAGGTTTTAAATAAATAAAATGAAGTCTCCAAGCTTGCTGGCTTTAGCAGCATGACTCCCGAGGATGAACGCCATTCCCCGTCTCATGCTCTCCCTGCTTTAAAGCAGAGGAATGGCCAGACACCTGCCCTGCTTTTGAGCAATGGCAGAGGGAAACCCAACTCCTTCCAGTGAACTAGCTTAAGCAGGCTAGTGGGGGCGGCCAGCGCCGGCCATCAGGAGATAAAGCAGTTGCAGGGAAACACGTTCTTGGCAAGCAAACTGGTACTAGCAGTACCAGCGTGGGACTAGTAGCTAGAAAAGTCTAGATGACTCAGAGTATGTCATTGAAGAAAACAATGAGAGGTTATTGAGAAAGATAGGCTGAGAAAACGCACCAGACCATCACGATTTATAGGAACTTTGAAAAGGAATGGAGGTCCACTTGCTTTACAGTTAATATTGTGTAAGTTCAATGGTTCAGAATTTTATTCTAAGGTAGACAAGGCATTTTTCCCACATACGCTTATCTCATTTTACCTTTGCTACTGCAGCCATATCCGTTGCATGTTATTATCACCTAATGGCTGAATAACAAAACTGTAGCATTTTTCAGTTCAAGTAAAGTGAATAATTTCACCTTAAAAGCCGTCTGTATAAAGATGAAATGGTGAAATGGCAGCAAATACATCCTTTCAGTTACCTATGCTCCTCTTAAGAATTAATAATCCCTAGGACTTAACTGTTCCATGAGGAAAGCATTAGCTTAGCAATGAAATGGCCTTTGCACAGGCTGAGTCACCTAAACCCGTGGTCCTCAAAGTTGAGCATGCATCAGAATAACCTGAAGGGCTTGGTAAAATGCCCACCCTCAGAGTTTAATTCATTAGGTTCTGGGTGGGACCCAAGAATTTGCATTTCTAACAAGGTTCCAGGAGGATGCTGATGCTGCAGATGCAGGACCATACTTGAGAACCCCTGACTAAACCAGGAGATGGCGAGGTACATCCACCTGTGAGCCTGTGTACTCAGGATGGACGTGCAGTTATGATACGGGTTTTCTGTATCACAGGGGAAATCTATTCTCAATCACCAAGTCCTCATTAAGAATGAATGAATTAAAAAGCATGAATGGCATGAACAAAATAAAAGGGTTTTTTTTTTTTTTGGTTTAAACAAATTTATCTCAATTGCTACGCCTGGATTTCTATTTAACCCCATTAGCAGTCTGTAGGAAACAACACATTGTGATAGAATGCATAAGGATTATGAAATGCAGCTAACAAGCAAAGACTATATTCTTATATAGCCTCACTTGACTAAATTTTCTCCAAACAGCAAAACCCATAGGCCATTCACCTAAGCAGGTATAGGTCGTAGGTCTCTCTCTACCCAGAACTCTAAGGATGGTGATTCCTATGAAGCCAATTAACAGCACAGAGGGGCATAACATGGGCTGCTTCTGATCAAATTCAGATCAGTGAAATTGATCTTACTTGAAGAATTAAAAACTTGGCCTGATTTTATTGTGGTTAACCCACTGCTTAAAAGAAAAAAAAAATCAGACATTGTAACACCAGCTACAACACCACTGTATCTCCAGTGATATTACCATTATTAGAAAGAGAAAGAGAAACAGAGAGTAAAAGAGAGAAAGAAAGAAGAGAAGAAAATCTATTTTTTCCCCAAACCCACAAAATCTTAATGTGACTGCTTGAGTATATGACACTACAGATGATTTTTCTTCCTCCTCCTTACCATGTCTACTTTCAATGTTTTAAAACAAATAAGAATTGCTATTATAATAGAAAAGCATACCTATACTTTATTTTAAAAATCCTTAATCAAATCTATCTTGCTAGATCTCTTTAACTAAAAGTTTTGGCAGAGCTCCCTCACATAAAAAAGTTTTAATAAACATATTATTCTTCCTGTTTCAGGTTGGTTAAAAGTTATATTAGGCTATAACAAAATTTTAACATTCAGAATTCCAAACTCTTACACATGCCTGTACAACACAGTAAGGACCGGGAAATCCTCCTGAATAATCACCAGTGTAGACATAGCATAACCCCCCCTTGGAGAACTAGCTGCATATGGCTGTGTTAAACTATGATTTTTACAAAAATAAGATTTTTTATCAGCACTTTATAAGAAGGACGGGGGCTTCTGTCACGCAGCAGCTTGGAAACGAAGATTACAGCATCTGTAAATTCATTACAAGCCATAAAAACAGGCTTCGAACCTGCACCTTCAGGGTGGAGATGACTCAGGCCCACTCACTCCACTCCACAGTCTACTTTTATCCATGCATATTTATGAACAATTCCAGCAGAAAATTGCATTTTCTGGCCCACATATACCTTTGATGTGTTCTAGAGGCAAGACTGCTGCATGGGAAGGGAGAAAACTCCACAATCTGCTGGTCAGAATGTGTAAAAGATTGTCCAGAGCAGCTGGCTACTTACCAGTGACCTGGTCAACAAGAATACGAGAAGTAATAATGCGTCCATATTGTGAAAAAAGCTGTTCCAACTCCTTCTGGGTCATTGTTTTCGGAAGTCCGCTGACATACAAATTTGCATCTCTGATAGAAGCTGAACTTGGGCGAGCATAGGAAACCTGGAAAAGGGAAATAAAATTAAATGTATACGCCCACTCAGTTACCTCCCTTCAGAAACTCAAAGACTGCCTAAAGTTAGTTGGCAGCTTTTCCATAAGGAGCATACAACAAACATTGAAGTTAAAGCAATTCTGGCATTAACTGTTTTAGTCATTTCTGGAGAAATTCTCAACAAATGAGAAATGCCATTCCTCTGGGTGGAAAGAAGAGAGTATTTACCCTAGGTTTATAAGTCTTCAAAACAGACCAGTAGAACACATGGTCCAAGACAATTCACAGTAGTAAGTTGTCCTCAATGGGGTCAACCTCCCAAAGGAGGGATTCAGGCTCAATCAAATGATTAAGCTTAAGGACTCAACTCAGCCAACACATCTTTGCAACCTGTTTTCAAGCCTCTCCCATCTCTGGGTGTGCCACATTTCTAAAAGATTTATCCTATCATCAGTAAGTGTGCCCTTTTGACTTAATTCAAAATAGCTTTCCATTACCCCTAAATTCTCAGAAATTTAAATATGTAAAGGAGCTATATCCCCTGTTATCTTCTATTGTTTTCTTGTCCACAAGTCTTTTTAACCTTGATTTTCAAAAGTTCTTAAGCCTCTTTATTGACCTTACCTGCCATTTTATGCATCCTTTCATAAAGCTTCCTATCTTTGACATATAGTATCTAAACTTCTTCAAGGATGGCAGACAAATAAGTCCATGTGTATTTGTTTATAACCAACCTTTATGTAAGCTCTGTGAGGTGAGGAGGCAACCACAGCTGTCTCTCATCACCGTATCCTCCTCCATATCCTGGCATGTCACAGATGCCAGAATATTTGCTGAGTAAAGCCAATCTAATACCCCATTGATCCTGTGTGTCCACAACAGCTTACCGGACCAATGCACTCAAGGGACAGTTCATCAAGTCACCTACATCTTGCCAAGATTGTAATCGATGGCTCTTTGCCTAAAACCTCTCTCTGCCAATTTTTAGATACCTCTGAGTCTCACTTGCTATTCCTGACTGCAGCCCCTTTAGTTGAACTGTAAGCTCTCTGGACTAACAAACTCTAAGGACAGATATACCCCCAATCACAACATACTCCCCACCCCATCTTTCAGATCATTCATAGAAACGGTCAATCAGTCTAGCTCTGGGATTGATTTGCTGGAGTACCAGGATATGATAACTTCTCCCTGTTCATGTCATCCAGTAGCATCCACCTTTAATCTAATTCAATGCTTATCACAAAAACAAAACAACAAAAACACCTTTTCAATTTAAATAGCTTTTGGTATTTGGTATGAAACACCAAATATTTTCTCCATGGTTTAAATTATGCTCACAGCTCTCTGTGTTATCACTTTTTTTTTTTTGCTCTCCAGAAAAAAAAAAGCCAGTTTTTATACTACTTTATAAAGGTCTTGCTATCTTTCACCCCTGCCAACAGTGTTAACATTTAATACTCTCATCCTTTATCCAATAAGTTTGCTCATTAACAACTGAAAATACACCTGTTGTTCCAAAGGCTATATTTTAAAGTCACATTAGCACTGTCCTATCCCAGAGACACAAGGAATTCGGAACCGTGGTGGAGAGAAGATAGACAACTATTCACATATTCTTTTTTCTTAATGCCTAAATACTTAAGAACCATGAATATTGGGGAACTGAAATGTAAGTGAAAAATAAAAAATGAAGGATAATTCCAAAAGAATTCAAATGGAGTCTAGTCTTGGGACTACTATGAACTGACAAAAACATAAAGCAAACGCAAATGAATCACATATGCATTCAGTGATGCGAATACACGAATACCCAATTTCTTAAGTACAATTCTCAACTGTCTGGGTAAGCTAGAAATCACACCACTTGGACTCCCTTCGAGTCTAGGGCTCCAGGGCTTTATTTCAGTGGCAGGGAGCTCTCAGCAAGCCAGCTGTTAGTCTGCTCCAATCACGCACGGGATGGAAGAGCCCCTATGTGGGGAGCCGCTTCCCAGGGGCAACAAAGCATCTCTACATTCTGCAAGGTGGGAGGCTAACTCGAAAGGACTGAGGTACAGGCAGGACAGGCAGGCAGCCTCCCTGTGAGCTCCAGCAGGGCAGGAGGCCGTGTGACAGCGTTAACAGTGACATCCCTCTAACCAGTGTGCCTGGACTCAAAACCAGGTCGAATCCATTAAGGGTTCTGTGAACTTGGACAAGTTCTTTAAGTCTATTACCACATAACTGTACTTTCTTGGAATAGTTATTAGGAATAATTAATAATGGCTAATCCACATAAAATGCTTAGCACAGAGCCTAAAACCCTAGGTGACTACATCATAAGTACTATTTACCTTGAAATGCATCTGAGAATGTAAAGATCCAGACCATTAAAGTTGAGAGTAACCTGAGTCTCTTACTGTGTTCCAGAATAATTTACGCATGCAGTGACATTCACTGCTTTGTACATTTCAGAGGAGTGTGGGTGGAGTGTTTTAAAAGTAATCCTAAAATATATTTAGGAAAACGGGCCTATATTTAATGCTTATATAAAAGCTCTGAAAACATACTTGGGTCAGTTATGTTATCTGCTTTTTTTTCCCTTCAGTGTCTGGTCTCCAGTTCACGTTGCATCATTAATTCCCAGCCTGCATGGACTCTCTTTTCTTATTTTCTGTATTCTTGACGCTCTGGCATTTAGGGCCTTGAGCCTGGAGAGACTGCCCCTCCTCGGGATAGCTCATTTCTAGAGATAGTAAATGACTCCCCTGTGAGCATGTCCTTAATATACAAACCAACCAATCCAGAGCCCACATCTCTATCTCCTTCATCCAACTCACACACTAAGCCAATATTCCCCCTGCCCTAAATCACTCCAGGCCCAGGTAGCAGACAACCAGGGACCACCCCTATAGCCAAGAGCTCTCCAAAATTATTCAAACTATGCAATGCCAAACTCACCCAGTATATCTACCCTGCCTCACCCTTCCCTTCCCACTACAACCCAAAGAAAGGCTCTGCTGCGGACCACACTCTGCTCTCCCCGCTGCCCCCTGACCATCTCTGGTGCTTCCCCATGTGGCCCTGCATGGCATATTGTGCTTCCTGTTACTATAGATCTGTAAGTATAAACTTCTTCCTTTGTAACAATCATTTCCATGTCTGCACATCTTACCATATCTGATTAAAACAACTCTCAGGTACATTTGTAGAACACAGCCACAGTAAAAGGGCTCCAAGAACCAATAACAAAGCTTCTGAGAACAGTATATTTCAGTAACTTTGTCAAATAACTGGTTCCCATCACCACAGGCAGGATAGAGGGGACTAAACTGTGTATCAACTCATGGTGGTAACAAATAATATTTCTATTTAATTTATACTTAGGGTCTTATGGGACTTCACCATTTGCAAGGCATTTTCAAATATAATCATTTTGTTTGTGCCTCACAACAACCTATGTATAAAATACATTAGTATTTTATGGCCAGGAAAATAGGTAGAGACAAGGTAAATAGCATGCCTACAGTTATATACAACAAGTGTTGAATTCTGGATCCAAATTCTGATCTTCTGGCCCCACATTCTTGTCTCCTTGTCCAGTTTTCTTGCCACAATACCACACTACAGCGTATCAGTGCACTTGTTCTGAGAGTTTGGAAAAACGAAATGAATCTTGGTCATTTCTTACACACACACACACAGTGAAATTGAGCAGAGAGAGCAGAAAACAGGACGGCATGAGAAATTATCGTTAAAAGTTATTTTATTTTCCATCAGTAATTTTTAAAAAGTAACTTTTCCCAAGGAAGGACGAATGGCCACTAATTGCTATTAACTAGAGAAACTGCACATCATAATTAGGATTTTGAAATTCATTTCATTACTTTCTAATTCTTAGAATGCAATTAAATGAGAAATGTACCACCACCACCCCCACACCCGCCCACTTCCAGGAAATAAAGGGGAGAGCACCCACCCTCCTCCCAGACCAACTGCCATGTCTCCCTCCTAAATCTTTATTGTTTCTTGGGATTAAAGCAGCCTCTTTCCCATGCTCTATCAAGGATTTCATTGTCAGCAACATCCTCCCTCCTTTCCAGGAAAAGGAAAACATTTCTTCTTTTTCTTCCACCTCAAAGGACTATAAGCAGAAAATGTACTCAGACCAAAGTAGCAAGAAGACTTGCAGTGGGATACGGACCTGTACTCTGGAGATTCAAATCAGTTTCCAGACCAAATTTTGAATCTGGCAAATATCAGCAATTCTCCCTTCTGATGTTTTGGTGGATTTGGAGCTCATACTGGTGCCTCGCTCTAAAATTCACCTAGAGAATCATTCTTGGGCTATCTGAAACCTCAAAGCGTTAAGTCTATCTTTATGGTTCCTTCAAGACTAAAATCCCTTGGAGAAGACCCAAGAGATGGTTTTGTTCAATGGCAAATTCTCTATTAGAAATAATTCAATACAATGAACCTCCGGCATGTGTCCCAGTGGGGTCAAAACAGCTACTTCTTTCACCAAGTGCAAGCTGCTCTCCAATCTACATTTGGTGGATTAATAGATGGGTTTAGATTTTAAATTTTCACTGCCATTTAAACAGGTGAATATTTAATGCCTGAGGAGCAAGGTTATGAAATGTCAAAACTACTAAGTGAAGGATCTAATTTAAGAGGCAGCCAGAAAGTCTGCAATTTAAATATTTAAAGACGATACAGGAAGTACAACACCGAACACCAATCTACTCCAAAGATAGCAATTTAAAACTCAGGTTATTCTGGAATTTCTCACAACCCTACGAGTGATATAATAAACAAAGACAAGGAATAGTAAGATTCCTTGAGAGAAGAGGAAGGGAGGCAGTCAGAAGTACCAGGCAAATACATGCTCCACCCAAAGGCTTCTCAAACTGTTCTTCATAAATGAGATCAGACTGGACAAAACAGAGATAAAAACAGACTTATCAAAGTAATTAGGTCTCAAAAACGGAATGGTTTGAGACACAGCATATTCTTTGTAATTAAAAACTCATTTCTTCATCAGCAATTAAAACTAATTATACATTAAACGTTCAAGGACAAGTAACACATAAACTACGAATGGACTATCAAAATATACAGAATTAAAAGCAACAAAAAATATCTCATGGCTAAGAATTGGTACTTTATTACATGTACATAGTAAGGTTTAAAATCCCAGTACATCACTTTCAATAAAAGTCCAAATGCTTTTGTCCAAAAACTCAACCGTTCTCAATTCTGATTAATCAACGGAAAGATCAGTGACAGTGGACATTAATACCAACAGATTAAAGTGATAAGGTCTATAAACGAACAAAGCACTTCCTTCTCTATTAAACTAAGGACATCTGAAAAATCTCCCACTGGCAAGATCACCACTGAACAACTTCTATCACTTGTCAATTACTGACCCAGGACTACAAACACTAAACCTGAAAATGAGATACGTGCCACTTCAGACTTTTGAAAAGCTCCATTCGATCTCTTCAGCTGAAAGGAGTAGAAGAGCTCATAGTTATGCCTATTTAAACAGTGTTAATTGCCGTTCATATCAAAAAATGGAGTCGTGATGGCACTCTCTGAAAAATGACACTATCACTAAACAAAAATTAGTTCTGGGTCTGGTAGGCAGGAGCAAAGGTTTTGTGACATTATCAAGGCTTTGTAGACAGGTAGCTATCCTGCACCCTCCAAAAGAGCTCAGAAGTAAAGTAGACAAAGATGTGATTTCTAACCACAGTTCAGGCCACACGCCTCAAAATTCACCTAAAAGGAAACAGTGTACTTTGATCTACTTCTAAATGCAAAACCCTACCAGGAAGAGGTCTCAGACACACATCAAAGCATATACACATCACAGCCCAAGATGAGGTTTTGCATAAGGACGGACATGTATCATGAAGGGTTGCAAATGAGTAAACCTGAGAGAACAAAGCACCTGGAAATAAGTCCGTGAGAAATTAAAGATTAGCTGTAGCAAAGGTGTTAGAGCCGAAACGATAATCACGCCTAACAGGAAGGCTTAGAAAAGGTATTATAGATTAGAGCAGTTACCTTTAAGAGGGAGTTCAAGACACAGAATTGAGAAAACTACATCAGTGGAAAATACATATGGAATCTCAAATTGTATTGATACTGGATTTGTTGAATGTTTCAAGTCTATATAAAAATTGTTTTAATTTAAATGAGAAGTTCAGAGATACCAGGGGATACATTTGATTGTTTTATTCTCTGCTTAAAATCCCTCAAGGACTCCCTAATGCTTTAAGATTCATTTCAAATTTCTTAGCCCTTTATGCTCAGGACGCTGACTACCTTCTCTATACAAACACACACAACCCACAATAGTTTCCCAAAGCTTCCCGCTCTCTCACTTCCCTGTGTTAGCATAGGCTGCTCTTTCCACTCATCCAAATTTTGGTCATTTCAGACTCTGCATGGGCAT
Source organism: Equus quagga (assembly GCF_021613505.1). Taxonomy (NCBI): domain Eukaryota; kingdom Metazoa; phylum Chordata; class Mammalia; order Perissodactyla; family Equidae; genus Equus; species Equus quagga. Next base: position 123,128,636 of record NC_060272.1, read on the forward strand.
CACCCAGTTCCTAAAGTCACCTCTCATCCAACCTCTCCACTCTAGTCTGGGTTAGTACTTCCTACCTGTCCCCACACTGCATTCTATGCCTTGTTCTCTTAGATACTAAACAAACCAAGACGTACTCATCTGCTACCCTGTCTTGTGACTGGCTTAACTCCTTGAAATAAGAAACCTTACCTCTATCCCACTTTGTACACCCTAGTACCTACCATACATTTTTTGTAATAAGATGATTTATAATCACACACTAATTGGAAAGACGAACTTTGAAATTTTGTAAAGCTGAGGGGCCATAATCCACTTTGTAATATACCAAAAATCCTACATGACAGTCCTTTGTGTACAGACTAGACTGTAGATTCCATTAAACATTTAAAAAATAAAGTTTCCTTTAGCAAATTGGGGATTCAAATCCCTAGAGGCCATAAAATCTCTGACAGAATAATATGTCGCTGGGGGGAAGGGGTCTTAATTCTGGAGCAGAAAGAGAATATAAAAATCATTTAGTCCAATCTCTTTATATTTAGAAAAGAGGGAGACCGAGGCACACAAAGGCGAAGTGAATTGCCCAAAGCCACAGAGCTGGGTGTAAGATTCAGAGGTCCTGACTCTTCGTCAAGGGGTTTTCCATTATACCATTGGCTGCACCGCACAGTCTGAAATCATGCAAGTTTCTAGTGAAACGATGGTTATCGAGAGGGTGACCAGACATCTACAAGGAGGCACCCAAAGAGATACACAAGAAGGTAAGAACTTTAGGTTTTGCTAGATTTTTTCTTATATACACATAAGGAAACATGAAATACATCAAAATAAGTCATCCCCTTAGGACAGTTACTGTATCTCTTCTACTACTAATGCTTGAGAATTATTTAGGAGATGTTTGAGAAAAATCTATCATTGGGGTGGGTGGAGAGGAGGGGAGTTGAAGGGAGAAAAACCAAACTAAGAATCCTGAGACTCATGCTTTGCACCAATTAAATTAAAATGAACCTACAATAGTCAGAATCTTTTAGGTATTAAACATGCCTGCTTTTTGTGGTTTAATTACAGACCATTTAACAGAAAGGGAAAATAGCAACCGGTTTTTTTTACACTAGAGAGACTTCCCAGCTTCACATCATGTTCAAGTTTTAGTGCAACTTCATTAAATAAAATTCCAGGCAGTTGATTCTCAACCAAACTAAAGATGAAGCGAAGAAGAAGTAATGTCATAAGCATAAGTGATCATATAAGGCATTGTTAAAAATAATACTGAAACTACTGAATAGCCACATAAAAAGAAAAATATGCTGGTTGTAAGGTTTGTACAACCAATTATACACTGGGGACAACCAATTAGATTTCCTTTTTCAGGGTCAGCCCTGTGGCCTAGTGGTTAAGTTCGGCATGCTCCGCATTGGTGGCCTAGGTTCAGATCCTGGGTGTGGACCTACACATCACTCATCAAGCCATGCTGTGGCAGCAACCAGCATACAAAACAGAGGAAGACTGGCACAGATATTAGCTCAAGGCAAATCCTCCTCAGCAAAAAAAAAAACAAAAAAAAATTTCCTTTTTCACGTCTTAAACTCAGCCTCTGAAAAACTACATTGAGCAGAGTTTATTAAACGCGACCCAAAACAGTCTCATTCATGTGTATCAATTAAATGAGAGTCCACAGAGGCTGTCCTGACACACATCTTTATTTCTGATTCCAGTATCACAGTGGGCAGATCCTCTCCGCCCTTTTATCGTTGCTTCTGCTTGGCTGTAGCACACAGTTGGTTCAACCAGGTCTCTTGTGCTGGTGAAGGCAAACAGGGAGTCCACGGTAAAGATATTCTTGAAATGCAACTTTGAAAGCCCACAAAAGCTTTCAAAATTCCCCAAGATCTCTGCATGCAAAGAATTTAACAAAAAATAAAACACAAGGTATGTGAAGCAGCAGGGTGGGTGGCTGAATCAAGTCCACTACTGCAGTGGTGGATCCGTCATCCCAGGGTCTGAGCAGCAATCTGTCAATCAAAAGGTTCCCAACTCCATTTCCAACCCAGCACCTTCACCTGGCGCATTAAAATTTTAGAAAGGGATTACACTAAAGAGGCATTAAAATAAAGAAAAAAACGATGGGAGTTTCAGCTGTAACGAAGAGTCCATTGCTATCCTCTCTGCATTAGGAATTTTACAGTCGTGGTTAAGAAAACTGACTCCCTTACTTTTAACATTAAAAATGAGAAATGAGCCTGTATCTACTTGGCCATATAATCTTCGGAAACGTTAAGTGAACATGAATTGGCTGGAATTGAAGCAAACATGAGTCAGTTTATTACTAGGTCAAAAACCTTATAAAAGACAGAAGAGAATGCATTATTTCTGGTGAAGTTCTGGCCACAACAGAGCATACTGCAAACTAGTGGCACAAAATTAATGCTTGTAGTAGAGCCCTCCAAAGTTAAGGAGTGAATACATAGGGCACGGAGTCCCAAAGAGCTAGGCCCAAGTTTTGGCTCTGTCACTTACCAGTTATATAATTCAGAAATAATTTCCTTAGGTCCCTGGAAGCCTCTATTTCTTCTTCTGTAATCTGATGTTAATGATAGTCCTTACTCATAAAGAACTTACAAGGATTAAATGGAATAATAAAACTATTAGCACAGAGCTGGAGAACCATAATTTAATGGTTTCATTATACAACACATATATCATTTCATATATATAAAATCATAGCAAAACACATAATGATAGCCCTCAACACTTACTAAGTGCTTACAATGTGCCAGGCACTGTTCTGGGTATGTTACATAAAGTAACTCAATTGATCTTTACATGAGTGTACGAATTGGGTATTATCAGCATTCTCAATTTATGGAAGAAAAACTCAAATATTACTATTATCTCTGAGATTTCATAAATAGACACAGAGTGGACTTTGCACAAGGAAGACGTATGCACTTTAACAGCAAAACAGTCCCAAGATTAAACAAATAAGGCTTCTTCCAAATCCACGGCAGTTATTATAGATATTCTTATATTAATTATTACAATAGTACAGTACAATTTGTAATTACATACTCGTAATTACACTATTACAAGTATTCTGTGAGACAACAGCAGACAAGCGTGTCAGAAAGCCTGAGGCTGCTGAAGGCAGGAGGAAAAGGCTTTCTTACTGTCACACAGAGGGCCAACACCCAGCATCTTTATGGGCTGACAGAAAAGGCCAACTTCATTTTATTTCTTCAATCAAACTACCACACTTTAAATCCTCCCATTTCCTCAGTCTCTCTCATAGCAATCTCTTACAGCCTGAAGTGAGATGCAAAATGAGGAACAGAGGATACTTTTTTGGGAGATGGTGGCAGAAATGATAAATAGACTCCAATGGAACAGCACCTAACTTCAGATTAGGGTTTACATGTATGTTTCTGAATGTCGGATGGTCTACAAGTCACCATGCAACCGGCACCTAATGACTCAATGTGACTTCACAGCATAAAAAAACACTAAGGAGGCTACACTAGCAGGTAGTAATGTAAATTTTTCATTTTAGACACTTTCACTAAATATAGTATGAGAGCGTTAGAGAGACTTACAGAAAAAGGGAAATCTCAGTACTTAGTGCCCAATACTCAGGTATGTTCAACCCTGCCAGAGCCTCAAACCCTCCTACCAGGGTAACAGTACTGCAATGCACTTACATAGCTTTTATATTATCAGACTTTAAGCTCCTAGAGGGTTGAAACTAATTCTTGTATGTATGCCTATTTTATAGCCTCAGCCACCAAGCCGACACTCTGGAATCTGCTGAGTGAATCTATTCCATGGCCTCCTGCAGGGGCTATTTCTGAAGCACCTCTCAGGCAAGATGATTAGAAGGTGTGATGCTTGTCCAAACAATCTGGCTTTTTATGCTTCGCTGGAAACTACACAAGTTAAATTGTCTTATAGAAAAACAGATGTACTCATCCAATTCTTAGAAAGTCATTCTCCAGTAATGGCTTCTTAAGTATTCTTTCAAGGTTCTGAAACTTGATCAGATGCAATCTCCAACAAGAGCCAGACTCTCAAGATACCTGTCACAACTTTACCTTCAAAAATAAACTTAAAACATAATTTATGTAGCATCTAAGCATCTAGTATATCTAAGGCACTGTAGAGAGATTAAAATGCTGAGTTAGAAAGTCAAACCTAAAGAAGGACCATACACTACCCAGTATAAGTAAACTGGAGCTGTTTAAGATTAAAAGCCAACTAGTACTGGTTTGCAACGTGTGGAAAAAGCACAGGATTCTCAACAAGCCAATTTCGGTAGATGACATGTCCTAGGGCTTTCACACAGTCCTGCATCTACGGAGACAGATGAGAGACAAGACACAGGCTGATGGATATTTTGTGGAAAATCTCACATAAAGGGATAACAATAGTTAAATCTTCACTTATTGTAGAAAAGAAAAAGCAGGTGGCAGTTTTATACATCCTTCATTTGACCGTATCTTCAATGAATAGTAATGCCTGCCAAGAAGTGACAGAGTTTCACTTTTAATTTCACCTAAATTGTGAATTTTCCCATCTTGGAGCACACAGAGCAGGTCTATTTCCTGTAAGCAATATACAGAAAGTTCCTCACTCAGAAATTATAAACAAAAGCATAATGGGGCCAGCCTGGTGGCATAGTGGTTAAGTTCACGTACTCCACTTTGGCGGCCTGGGGTTTGCAGGTTCAGATCCCGAGCGTGGACCTACACACCACTCATCAAGCCATGCTGTGGCGGTATCCCACATACAAAGTAGAGGAAGGACTGGCACAGATGTTAGCTTAAGGACAATGTTCTTCAAGCAAAAAAAAGAGGAAAATGGGTACAGATGTTAGCTCCGGGCCAGTCTTCCTCATCAAAAAAAAAAAAAAAAAAAGCATAAGTGTTCTGTGAGGTGCTCTGAAGACAAAGATGCCTGCTGTCAGAGAGTAGACCACCAAATAGGAGAGAAAGGTAATGTGCAGTACAAAAGAAAGGCTTTTAGGGACAAATAAAATTTCATAAATAATGAGAGTGGTGTACAGGAGTATAGGCACAGAGTGACCCAAAGCACGAGATGACAATTAGACTTGCATACTTAAGGAGGAAGAGCCCAGCTGAGCCAGGAGACAAATTTCTGTAGGACAATGACAACACTAAAGCTAGGACACATTCTAGAGCTCTTAAATGTCAAGGTGAAACTTCTATGACCAGGGGAGTGACAGAGTACAGAAATGCATATGTGCATGTCACATATATATACAACATAGAGAGAGTTTTCTAATCATAACCTAGGTGAGGAGAATAGTCAAAATCAAAATCTTCACTAAAAAAGGATAAAGGTAAACTATGGAGCTAGGCTTAATCAAATCTTCCTACCAACCATTTCTGTAGAAGGTTATTATTTGATAGAATAAGTACACTTTATAGTTTTCAGATGTTAAATTTCTTCCAAAAAGTATGCGTCACATAAAGGCCCCTGTGTCTTTGAATTAGACATTCCTTCACAGAACACCTTTCTTCTTTCTCTGCCTGATAAACTCTACTTTGTAAAACCCTATGGCCTCTGAAACCCCTGCAGAGGCCTCTCAACAGCCAGTGACATATCCATTTCCACTGCACTCTGCATTCACTCATCACACATCCAAATAATGGGCACAGAAGGTAAGTGCTGTCTCCCGGACTACATGATGACATCAAGGACCAGACGACATCTTGTCATATTTTGGCACTGCTCCAACTTTTAGCAAAGCTGACCGGTACATACCAGATACTCAAACTGCTTACAGAATTAGTACTTATTTAATTACTCATAGATAGCGGCTAGCCAAGATTGTATACCCATTATGCATAGTCTTAAAAATCAATTTGCAATTAAATGTTTTTTAATATTACATTTGATCTCCTCGCCCTTTCTGAGGAGGGTAAGGAGAGAGGGAAAAAAGCATATGTATGAACATTAATAAGTGTTAAAGTACATGACCTTCACTACAAACTTGGAGGCTGACTGTTGGTCTTGTTATAGTTCCATATTATGTAATAAGGCCCTAATGGGATGGACTCTTGAAGATGAAATAATCATTCTGACTAAAGCTTCAATAGACTTTAAACAATTATTCCTCAAACTTCCAAAGGAAAATTTCTAACAATCTTTCTCTTTAAACAAAGGATATTTTATTTCAACAATCCCCCTTCGAACACCTGTTGTAAATGTGAAACAGTCTGCAACCCAAACCTATATTACAATAAACCACAACAGTCTGTTGTTTTGGGGCCTAATTTGACCCAATTGTCAGGGATCTAGCACGTGTGTACGTGTGTGTGTGTATACGCGAACAAAGTTAGGAAATCAACTCTTTCAAGGGTAGCCTGGGTTGAAGTTCTCGCTTGGCACGGACTACACACTGCTAAAAAGGGGGTGGAGGGCACAGGAACAAGAAACATTTCGGATTGTCTATGATATTTCTTATCTCTCAAATAGGCCTAGTTGGAAATTTGCGTGTGAGACACACAGCTAATATGATAAAGGGAAAGAAGGATAATAGAAATATTATTATAAGCCCTCCCCAGAGCCAAAGAAAGTTTTACCTACATATATTTTGTGGACCTGACATAAGCTATACAATTATGAAAAATTTATTCAACAGATAATTTAAAAGGAATAACCCCTGAAATATTACCAAATGCTTTATAACTTCAAACTTACCAAGATATTTTTCTCTCAACATGATTAGACATTAGAGAATAATCACAGGGAAGGCTTTTATAAATGAACTGATTTACAGGACTAATAGTTTCATTCGAAGACAATCCTTCATTCTCCAAATATCTATTAGAAACCTGACCTGTATATTCCCCCAAACAGCTTTAACGAAAGGTAATGACTGTGTTCCTAAAGCCTTCTGTATGACAGTTTTGAAGATTTTACAAGAAAGAGGGTTTTAAAGGAAAACACGGACAACCTGAATGGTACACCATGAAGAGAGCGATCATTGCCACTCATAGAACCACTCCGGAAATTTAAAGAGGGGCAGTAAGGAGGGATAACCACCTTCACCTTTGTTGCAAGACAAAGTGTTCTGCTTCAGACGAGCAGAAGCACCTCGCTTTACCTTGAGAACGCAGTCCTGCGGTATTTAATTACACTGTCGAGAGCACAGAATGGTCTGGCACCGTGCCCTTTCCCCGGGTCTCGCTGATGGATAGCATCAATAACATTCACTGGCTGTAATTAAACCGCCAAATAGTATCCCCTTTGCCACTTGGTAGATCAATGTTCTTTAATACTCAAAGAACAAAGTACAAAGGTGAGAGGGGTGTTTTTAGCCCTCACCTTCACAGTTCATTTGACTTTGAGCACCAGAGGAGCTTGCAGACAATGCATATTTCACAATTCCCCTAAGACACTGCTTAATGAAGAAGAACACTAAGGAAAATCCTGCAAGTTGGTGACAAGAACTTATTAACCCATTTTTACAAACCTGAGTAGAAGGCAATAGTATGCACTGCTTTCACGTAGCTCTGGGACAAAATTCAGTTTGTAGACCAAAAGGTTTATAAATTAAGGCACCATATAGCAAACGTCTTTTTTCTTTAGATATTTATAACATGCCATGTGGGGGAGTTCTTATGATAATAGAGCAAATGCCCATTTATTCCAAACCTGACTAGAAAGTTAAAATATCCAGATACCAGGGAGGGGTGTGGTTAGGAGCCTATAAATATGAGACAACTTTTTAATGCATTATAAAAGCAGCTTCCATAATCTAAGGATTCACAACCATCTTGAATCATATCGTTCAATTCCCAATCTCTATACTATGAAATACCCATTTCAAATGAATGGGCCCCAGAAGAACCGTACTGCAAATTCCCCACTTTCAGGATCAAATATTAAATGATGTTTACATACTTGTAATGCTAAAGTATTTAATAACATTCAAATGCTCAGAAAATGAGTAAAGTGTGTGTGTGTATGAGAGAGAGAAAATATGTATTATTTCTTAAGTAAGTCCAGCACTATATTCATTAAAAGCATATCTGTTAATCAAGGGCATTTCAGATCGTTTATGATAGAACCCATGAATTAAAATCTTATTTACATGTAGATTTGTTTTGAAACAAGCGCCACAGACGTATCCAAGTGCAAATCATTAAGGTCCACTAAATAACGGTTCTCAGGTCAAACCACCACTTGTTAAGAATCACCTGTAGTGGTTGTTAAAATACAATTTCTTTGGCCTCACTCTGCAGATAACCAGATTCAGCAAGTCTCGATTGGGGTCCAGGAATACTGCCCTTTATCAAGCCCTCCACTCCATGATTCTGATGAACACTGAAGTTTTGGCAGTCCCTTATGTCAGGGGACTTTAAATAGGTAATCCTCAAACTGTGGGGAGTATCTGGGTTTCTAGGAGAGCTCCTAAAAGTTAACAGAGGTCAAGTCCTTCTCCTGCCACCCACTAACGTTCTCCCAATGAGCAGGACAGATTCCCAGTAGCTTGAAATGAATATGTGTGACTCTAAATCACAAAATACAAAAACGTAAAATAAAACAAAGTCCATAAAAGCCATCCAAAGGTATTTCCAAGAATCAGACCGGCTGGATGTGGCTCAGCTGGATTAGGGAGCCCATCAGCCTGGCCAGTTTCTGCAAAAGGCTGCTGTGCTGGATTTTATGAGGTTGGCGGCGCGCTCAATGACTCCAGAATCTCTCTAGGAATATGAACACGGTTGTTTGGGTAAAGCAAGCAGGAATAGGTGTATTTCTAAACAGTCATTTAACAAAGTTTGTGGGAACTAAAGCTTTTTCTGAATTACCAGTCTCCAGGATCATGCAGAAGTTCTGCTTTTCCTTGCCCTTCTCGCTGCTCACCTGAGGGTCATTTCATGACTCATTAGCAACCCCAGAACCTATGCAGGATTAAACTTCTCATCCCCCTGGAGGGAAGTAACCTTACACTAATGACCAAAAACAGAGCACAGCAGCATGATTTATCGATTTTTTCCAAAATCCATGTCTCTGTAACACAAAGTAACTAAAGCAATTTTTTAAATATCCAACAAAATTAAACCAAAGAACTAAACATTGTGACTTACTTTCTTCATTGTAAAAGTAGCTTTTTAATTCCTCCCCAACTAGATTTCTAAAATACAACTTTAATATAAAAAAGGAAGATTGAAAAATATTGAATATTCTTGATCCTCTCTCTCTGAAAGTAACAGGCCAGCACGGTACTTTCTACCTCTAGATATCAAGCAAAACGTTTCACAAGAACTGTGTATCCTGGTACCATCTCCACCCTTTTACAAATAAGAAAACTAGACCAAGAGAGCAAGAGCTGAAAGCAAACCCAGGACCCCTGACTCTCGGTCCTGATGTGGCATCAAAGGAGTTCCTCACAGGGAGCAGCAGACAACTAGCAGATGTCTTGTACTGTCTTCAAATTAGAGCCCTCTCTCTTGCTTGGCCATAAACAGTACGTCAAGAAACTTCCCAAAGTAATTCTGATGTAGTATTTGTGGACAAGAACTGATGCTAAAGGCAACAACAGAAAATCTGGCAGAGGTGGGAGGAAAAGAAATGGACCACACAGGTTTTTCTAAAGAGTCCATACAAATTAAGAGAGACAAACGCACTTTTCTGTAAATTTTAAACTAGCATCTAGGACTCGCAAGAACCTACCAGAAAAACATTCTTGAAGAATGGGTAGTCTCCTACAAAGCAGAGATTCAGAAGGTTACTATAACAATTCCTTCACTGTCCAACGACCACTGAAATACTTAAATTGATGTTAACTCACCTATCTGCTAAATATGACCTCCAGATACCAGTTTTCTTCTCAAACTGGAGGTCTAGCTGTCTCAAGTGACCGTCTGAAAGACAGCAGAACTTTTTCTACCACTAGGCACGGCTCCACTCCCTCGCACCTAACACAGATCTGATTCAGAACGTCTCAAGGATGCTAAAAACCCTGAATTAAGGGCCCCAAGAGAATATTCAGTTTGTTTATAGTGGTACCTACAACCGGGTCCTAAGCAAAACACTTGAACATTGATAATGTGAGATGGAAAGGAAACAATAAACGCTACCAGCACCAGCCAACGTGACGTCCATTTCTGGTCCCAGAGTATTATCAGCTATATCATTTTCGAACAAGGCCCTTAACTTGAGCTGCATTTCATTGGTCAAAGGGAGCATTTGCCTGCAAGAGACTATTGTTGTTTTTGCATGAATCCAGAGGCTAAAAGTCCTATGAACATACTACAAAAAATAGATACAGCAAGGAATTAAGGGACCCTTCTTCAGAAGTCAGCACACCTATCTTTAACCTCTCAAGTAACTTGGCAGAATAGACCGAAGCCACCAAACTGAGCTAGTAGTTCTTCTCCCAAGGCATAAACGTAGGACAATGAGCCCTGCCCTGCCCCAAAGAGTAGGAGAGGGAAGCAGACAAGTGCTAAGGGTGCCCTGCAGAGACGCCTTTGCTGATGCACATTTATGCAACAGGCAGGACGTGGAGGCATGCTTGAGGAACACAGCAACCTAAAACTCTCTCCTAAGAAGGATGGATTCAGTCAACTGCTCAGACTCCACCACCACCACCACCCCACCCCATGGCTCACAAGCAAGGATGGGCAGGAAGTGAGCCAGGACACTGCCACCAGGAGGCCCCCTCCTCACCCTTCCCTCTGTGCAGTCAGCCTCTGCTCCAATAATTGTGGAAAAGTATCTAGAGAAAAGCAGTTCAGAGAATGCCAAGTTATCACCCTCTGGGGGTTTTCAAAGGTCCAAAGCCCACTCTGGAGACAGCCTGGAAGAAGCAGGAGTAACACAACAGGCTTGAAGTCAGGACAACCAAGTTCTGGACCCTGCTCGGCCACCCACCCCTACTCTCTAGGCTGCCCTAGATAAGTAACAACCTCTGGGGCTTTTTGTGTTTAAAAAGAAAAGAAATCAAAGCTGACAATGGAGCATTCTACAAAACACAAGATGGGTATTATACAAATAACACATTACTCAAAAAAACCCTGCTGGGGCTGGCCGCATGGCCTAGTGGTTAAGTTCAGCATGCTCTGCTTCATTGGCCCAGGCTGGGATCCTGGGCACAGACCTACAACACTCATCGGCGGCCATGCTGTGGCAGTGACCCACATACAAAATAGAGGAAGCCTGACACAGGTGTCAGCTAAGGGTTAATCTCCCTTAGCGTGGAAAAACAAAAAAAAATCTGTTATTCCTTATTTCAAATAAGGATTGTGTACTGGACTCAATATAGATCCAGGAAATTTATTTAAATGCATTAAAGAGTTTCTGATAATCAGATATAGCAAAATACTGTCAAAACGTGGCACACGGCTCCAGAAAGTTTCAGACCAGGAGTCAAAAATAAAGTTAGAAAGACATGCACTTGGTCTATATTTTTAAAAACGCAAAGAAATCATTTACTCAAAGTTCCCATTTTTGCCTCCACTCCTGGGATGTATTTTCTCAACTTTTCTCTCCCTCCACAGACGTCTGACCAGCTAAATAATAATTTAGGCTAACACCTCAAAAGTTATTCATTAACTTGAAGCCTGTCCCACTTTTCCAAATTTGGTCAAGGTAAAAGGTATATGATGATCATTTCAACACATGTTGAAATGAGGGGTAATGTATATGTGGGGTTTAAATACAAAGCAGACCTTCTCCTAATAAATACTCAAATCCAACCCACCACTGCTCTGCTCAAAACTCTTTGGTGGTTCTCCTTCAGAACTAATATAAAACCCACAACTCCCTGGCCTGGCACCCCGACCTTTTATGATCCCCAAATGCTCTCAGGCTCATGTCCACATTACTCCTCCATCCTGCTTTGTGCTCTAGCTAATTCTATCTGGTCCCCCTAAGATCTGCTTTCAAACTTCCTTACAAAAGCATAAACTCTCGGGCCCAGCCCCATGGCCAAGTAGTTAAAGTTCTGCATGCTCCACATCAGCGGCCCGGGTCGCAGGTTCAGTTCCCAGGCGCAGACCAACTCCACTCACCAGCCACACTGGGGAGATGTCCCATACACGAAAAAATAGAGGAGGATTGGCAGAGGATGTTAGCTCAGGGCAAATCTTCCGGGGGGGGGGGGGGGGAAAAAAAAAAGCATGAGCTCTCAGCATTACTGCTATTATAAAACCCACTTGTCTCAAACACCCCAGAACGCTGCTGCAGATATATTAACCAAGCACCCACCAGGTGGCAAGCTCTTAGTCTAGCATGGCTTTCATTCCAGCTTCCAGGCCCTTTCCTTCTCTACAGTGGGGAGTCGATTGATGCAGCATCTACAGAGTATTTCCTAACGGTCAGAAATAAATTTTCTAAAATAACAACTTAGAATGATAAATTAAACCAACCCCATCCCCAGTAATCCTGTACCAAAAAGAAGGCTGAGTTAGAAAAGCGTTTCCCAGCACCAATTTTACTGTGGCTGCTAAACTTTCAACAGTGGTAACGGGAAACCTCAGGACAGGGCGCCACATCTCGTCACTAACTCAATCATTCTAAATGATAACCAAGTGTCTATTAAAAAATAGTTACACCTTTTCTTGATTCTGCAATTTGGCAGACCATGGAAAGTTTAAAAAAAAAAAAAAGAGAGGTGGGGGCTGGCCTGGTGGCGCAATGGTTAAGTTCACATGTTCCGCTTCTCGGCGGCCCAGGGTTCGCCGGCTTGGATCCTGTGTGTGGACATGGCACTGCTTGGCAAAAGCCATGCTGTGGTAGGCGTCCCACATATAAAGTAGAGGAAGATGGGCATGGATGTTAGCTCAGAGACAGTGTTCCTCAGCAAAAAAGAGAAGGATTGGCAGTAGTTAGCTCTGGGCTAATCTTCCTCAAAAAAAAAAAAAGTTAAAAAAAATAAAAGAGAGAGAGAGGCACTTAATATGCACTCTCAGTCATGAATAATTCATTCATTTTACAGATATAAATGGAAACTTAAATGTTTACGAGACTTGTCCAAGATCACACAGCCAGCTAAGTCACTTCAGCCACGTCAGAGAGGGTAAGGTTTCAGAAACATAGTTCTATATTCCTTCTCTATTAAGCGCATAGTTCATGCTAAACAGAAAAAAAAAGGTCTGCGAACATGACATTTACTAATTAAGAAAAGGATAGGCTAGTTAGGAAATGGTATAAATTTAACAAATAATTAAAAGCAATACAGTAGCTTAGAATAAAGGTTTATTAGCTTTATTTAATTGCTTTCTAACAAACTGAACACTTTAAGGGATATTACTATTTGTAATTAGTATTCCAATTTTTTAACAGTTTTTCCATATGTGCTTAAATGATAGTTTAATTATTTTAATATGAGAAATTTCACACTAATGTATATCAATTAATAATTTTTGAACAAAGGTGAACTTTAGCCTGATCTATGAATGATTAAGAAAAAATCTGTTTAATCAAAAGTAAATTTAGAGGGCCGGCCCAGTGGCACAGTGGTTAAGTTCACACCTTCCAATTCAGTGGCCCGGGGTTCGCCAGTTCAGATCCTGGGTGTGGACATGGCACCGCTGGGCAAGCCATACTGTGGCAGGCATCCCACATATAAAGTAGAGGAAGATGGGCACGATGTTAGCTCAGGGCCAGTCTTCCTCAGCAAAAAGAGGAGGATTGGCAACAGATGTTACCTCAGGGCTAATCTTCCCCCCACCAAAAAAAACAAATTTAGGCAGTTTTTCTATGCTGGTAGTATTTCCAGACATGGTTTTTCATTTTTGTGAGGTAGAGAAGACACGGATTTCTAGGGGTAGTACCGATCAATAATAATGGAAAGTTCTATTCCTTGAGATAACAGCTCCTACTTTCAGATAAAGCAAGCCCAATTTTGGGAATAATAAAATTTCCTAGGCCCATAGTAGAAGGGGGAGAAGCTGGCAGAGATGCTGGAAGACATCTATTTCACTGCGTATGTGATAATAATCTATTCATACCACTTGATGGGGGGAAAAGTCTTCAAGCACTTTCGGAAATGAATGATTTTACTCTGCTAATCATGAATTTAAGTCTGACACCATTAACCTAGGCAAAAATACATTTTCCCGTAGGAGGAGAAAAAAGGTATTGGCTTGAAGCCGTAAGTGTTTCATACACTGTTCAGATTTTATCAATACTTGAGACCCCCTAAAAACAAAATGAGGGAGAAAGACCATGAAGCCTGAACACAGTAATCACAACCACAAAATGACGGGTTCCCATGGGGACCAGAGGGCTCTTGATGAGAGCCCCTGGCATACAATTTTGACACTGCCATGAGAAGATTTTTTTCCACCTGGACACCTGAATTGGGCATATATACTACCTTTTCACTACTCTCTCTAATGTCAGAAGTTAAAAACATCTTGAAATGGTCACACGCTATTTACCATCTCAGTATCAGAGACAACATGGACAGGCTTTACCATCATATTGCCTCCAGTGCAGTTCAGGGAGGGTGTGACATCACCAGCAACGTAAGCTCCTGGGACATGAACCCAACCAGGGAAAAAAGTGATCCTTAGGAGAGAATAACTACTTTGCAACTTTAATCTATGAATGCTACTACTTAAAATAAATATCTTTCTAACATAAGGTGAACATAATAAGTTGTTCTAATTCCTAAGCATGCTTTTAAGTAAAGACCGTATGAACTACTTTTTATTCTGAGTGCTAAACTATCACTCAGCAGGCTCAAGAAAAATCATGGTTAATATTCCAGTTAAGAGAATTACCTGCAAGAGGATTATCAACGTAAAAGCTGGTAACAAACTGAACTTCGCATGCAAAAATACCAAATATTCAGCAAATCGGCCTATTCAAAAAAGGCACATTTTGGTAGTTCCTAAGTGCTAGATCTTCGATTTGCTGACAAAAACTACCTGCGTAAGCACATTAAAAAACAGATTTCTGCATCTCATCCCTGGACACTGATCTAGTAGGTCTGAAGCGGGTCCCCAAATCTGTATTTCTAACTCACTCTCCTTGTGATTCTGATGCAACCAGGTTTGGGAATAACTGCCTTAGGATTTCGTACAGCCTGAGGGACTCTGCTTCACTCATTGCAGAAACACTGAATATTTGTCATTTATTCAACATACCATCCATCTATTGAACAAAACCCTACTGGGCTAATACTATTAGGAAGCCCCAGGAGAAACTGCTAAATAAACCACGTCTCACAGTACTTGATTCACTGTTTCAATATCCCAATAACTAGGAATTCTAACAAACATATAAACGCTAGGTGGATTAGAAGACGTAACAGAAACCTGAAGTCGAGGAGTACACAAACACTAGTATACTTATATATAATGCATATATTAATTAATCTACTGTACCTTTCTAAAGGAAAGCATGGTGTCATGGTAAGAGTTTTGGTGTCGGTATCAAAAGACAAGGAGTTGAGTCACAGCTCTGTCCTCAATTGCCCGATCTTAGTTAAACCATATGACCACAGAGGTCTCGATTCTTTTATTGGGGGCAGAGCATAGTGCTTAAGTCTAAATTATATACGAGGCCCTTCAATCCCCAAACTTCTGCGGTTCCTCATGGATAATAAGAACATATTTCAAAGAAGGGGGAACCCAGCTTGAGTTGGAACAGCCCAGCAAGGCAGCAGCTGAAGGAAGGACTTCGGATGGGCTCTAAAAGATGGGCCGGCCACCATTAAACTAAAATGAGGGGGAGCTACATGAGCATACGCACCGAGGCTGGGAAGACAATCAGCTTGCAAGTGAAGAGCCAGTCTGACTACCATGGAGAACAGTAATAACACTGGGTAATTCCAGAGTGAAGCCAAATTACATGGTAAAAACAGTAGGGAAATACAAGAGAATTGTGAGTGCAAAGTAACATGAGGAAGGTGGTGTTTTTGTAAGATTAGCCCGACACCAAGATGGACTGGAGGAAGGGAGAAAGAGACTAATTTATAGAATAGGGAATAGGAAAGCTTAAATGAAGCTTCCAAAAGGTACTTAAAGCAACGAACACTAGAAAAACCCAGCTCAAGATGCTGTATAAGAACACAAACATGTCTAACTGAAAATAAGAAGAAAAAAAAAACAGACAAAAATGGTGCTATGTAGTTTTGGAAAATGGTTTGCTTTGCCTCAAAGAAATGTGGGCCAAGTTGAGGATACCAGCTGTTATCTGATATTTGTGCAGGAACCAAATGGGGGCGGGGAAAGAAGTAGCTGGCTGCTAACCCAGCACCCCCACACCATTTCAGAAAATCAGAAGAGAAGTAGCAGATGTCACAGTGTAAAAGCCACAAGGCATCACTGTCCTTTCTTCCACGTATTCTGCCTGAGCAGCTGGGCCCTGAAGAGAAGGCTGGGTGATGGACAGTGAGGAAGCAGCTGTCACCAATGGTCTCAGTGCAGGCCATGGACATTTCCTCTGTGGTGACCTGTCTCCTTTGCATTTCTACCTTCTTGCGGACCTTACTGCAAAATAACTGACTTTTAGCAAAAGAACTGACTCACTAGAATGAAATAAGGGTGGTTATTTCTGGAATTTGTGGAAAAAAGGGTGTGGCATGTCATGGAATGAGCCATCCCAACCATCTATTCCATTTTCTTCTTAACCACCACTTAGGACCTCAAAATTAAGACAAATTAGGAGCAATCCTCGAAATCAATTTAAGCTGGGGAGGCTCCCAAAAATCTGCAGTAGGATAGAGTGGACACAAAACAATCTGAAGGTAACTGGATATTGGATGTTCTTTTTAAAAGCACTTGGTTATTACTTAACAGTGCTAGTAAAAGGTTAATCCCTGTGACACCATCAAAAAGTATGGACAATTAGAAAAAGCAATCCAGATTGAAAAACCAATGTCAAAACAAACTTAAGTCTCTGTGATCTTAAATGTATTAGAAATCTAATTTTTCCCCCTCAAATTTCCATAATATAATAACCAGTTCATCTTCTGACTGAAGGGTGAATCTTTTCATAGGACATTTTCTTGATCAATATACATGTAGAATTCCTGGACATCTTACACCCAAGTATGTTTGGGGATCAACCGCATACTGTTTCTCTTAAATGAGATAGAGATGGGAGGTCTTTTTCCTATGGGCCAATAAATATAAAGAATGAGATGTCAAAACTACCCAGGGCTAACAAATTACCTTAACTGACAATTCTGAGAGATGCAACTTTTAAGCACAAAGATGACACTGCATTTCCAGATACCTGAAAAAATGAGCAGAAATCTTCTAGACAAGTCTCTAAGCAAGATGGATGCCACAGTCAGCCTTGACTAACTTCCCCTCACCACTTCAGGCTATAGTCTGAGATGACTTCTTAAATCAAGGGTGGAAAATAGGTTCCAACTTGAGTCAATTGATAGAAGTTGTCTGGAACACTATTTTGAAAAATATTTGGAAGCCACATCTAGGCTCAGTGAGAAAGATTGCCATGATTGATCGGCAATGTCTGCGCTGGGCAGGAGAGGGAAAATTGATGGCACGTTTACTAAGTTTGCCAGTGGCAACATCCCTTTTATTTTCTAAAGGAAAAGAAATCTATACCGCAAATTGGATTAACTTCTTCTCCAGAGAGAATCTACATCAGAATTGTAAAATTTCACAAAAGTGGAAAAACATCCACAAAATTATTTACCGTTTGTCTTGAGAAGGAAAACGTAACAGGAAAAACAACCTGCGTGGCATGTAAGCTCTTTTAGTCAGTCTCCTCAAAGCAAGCTGAATCTGTTAAGACACAGTCAAACCACAGCCCCAGCCCTTACAAATCCAGCTGCCACCTGTTTTTGTATGACCCCTGAGCTAAGAATGGTCTTCACATTTTCAAATGATTGGGAAAAAATTAAAAGACTACTTTGTAACATACAAAAATTCAAGTTTCAGTGTCCATAAATCAAGTTTTATACGCTCACAGCCCTATCTTTTAGTTCATGTAGTGGCTATGGCAGCTTCAAGCTACAACGGCACAGTTGAGAAGTTGGACACAGACTACGGCTCACAAAGCCGAACATATTTATCACCTGGCCCTTTCCAGAGCAAGTGTGCCAAGCTCTGTGCCAGAAGAAACAGTCTAAGGTTTCCTCAAATCATAAGGCAAGTAATTCTCTATAAAGGAAGGAGATTTAATTCAGTAGACTTTAAAAAGCACTTCTTTTCAAGAAAGTTGCCACTCTGTCCTTTGTTAATACACGAGTGATAACATATAGCACTCGTGAATCAGGTTTCCCCCAGAATGCAACAAACACAAAAAATCCCACTGTGCTTCCCAGGAAAGCACCTATATGGGCACAAAATGAATAAAGGAAAGAACTATAACAGACCTTTATGTTTCTTAACCTGTGTTTTGCAAGTAAATATAAAAAAAAAATTGTAAACATACTTTTATTGTTTTGGTTTGAAGTCTCAATCCATTCAGGGTGTTGATAGCCTTCTCTGCATCCTTGGGGTCGATGTAGTTCACAAAGCCATATCCCAAGCTCTGCCCTAAGGAAAGGGAAGGGGAAAAGGCAGACATTAGTTCTACACCGATGACAGAGATGCACTTTCATTCTGGCATATGGTCTTGTCATTAACACCAGCATATTTTCTCAATAGTAAAAAGAAGTCTACATTAATTCTTCTAGAAATATACACGTGGTCTTTTTTCCACCTTCTGTCTACTACATTTGCAAGTTTAAACATCAGTTAGAACACAGCAAGCTGTGCCATTTAAAAACACACAAATTCCCAAAGTGTCCTGGCTGAGCCCGGCGCCCAGCAGTAAGGCAACATGCAGCTTCAGAAACTGTGGGTGCAAGTCTGTGCCGAGCTGCTGAGGGGGCGTCACGGGCACAACTTTTTCAGCTTCAGTTTCCTGACCCATAAGACGGGAAGGTGGTAAGCATCAACCAAGAATCTGTCAGTGCCCCGTACACTGTACCCTGACAAATTTACAGCCTTTACCAAGTACAATTATCTCAGAGTTTAAAAGGTGAAGAATCGTGTGTGCATGCTCGTATATGTATATGTACATTTACTTTACAGGAGGGTTTTCTCACACAAACTGAATCCAATTTTCTAAAAGGAGTTGGATGACCTAGATAAGGAATATAGGGAAATATGAACAGAAAGATTTACAACGAGGACGTCCAAGCCAAGGAGAACATGTGGGAAAGGAAGAAAAGAGAGCACAAACAAAAATAACAAAACAGAAAATTTGGGGGAATAAGAGTTGCTTGAAAATAAGTCTTTTGTTGTTTTTCCCTGTCATCTGAGCCCTCTCACCCCTGACTCAATGATGTCCCAACTCTCAAAAGATGGGAGGTATCAAGGGGTTGGAATCAACAGAAAGCACACATCAGGACAGTCATGAGACCCAAAACGACGTCTCAGTCAAGGAGGGACCACATGTACGAAGGTGGTCCCAGAAGAGCAGTACCATATAGCCAAGGTGTGTAGTAGGCTATCTACCATCTAGGTTTGTGTAAGCACACTCCATGATGTTCCCACCATGACAAAATTGCCTAACTATGCATTCCTCAGGACGCACCCCTGTTAAACGAAGCATGAGTGTAAAGCCAATCCTTAAGGTCTCAATTTTTCAACTAAGGGAAAGTTTCTCCATTTGAAAAGGGGAGAAACACTATAGAAAGGTGACAAAAATGGACATAAGAAAGGTTCAATCTACTAAAAGTCAAAGCAAACTAATTGAGGCCTTCCTGGACGATGCCCAGTACAGGTCTAAATGCTTTTTATTAAATACTGTTTCACATCAATTTCCTTTTCTTGATGGAACACCCTAGGTCCAAGTGGTTATGAATGCTGGCATTTAGAACAGACACTCTGACGTGGTTCCCTGTAACTATTAAAAAAAAAAAAAGATCATGCTAAATACAGTACCTAATAACCATGAAAACTTGCGATTGTATCTTGGGGACCACTATCAGAATTCGGGTGTTGTACACTTGAAACGACAATATGTCAACTACGCCTCAATTAAAA
Organism: Equus quagga; assembly: GCF_021613505.1. Lineage (NCBI taxonomy): Eukaryota > Metazoa > Chordata > Mammalia > Perissodactyla > Equidae > Equus > Equus quagga. The sequence goes on from NC_060272.1 coordinate 123,148,612, forward strand.
ATAAAAGAATTTAGGATAATCATCGCTAACTTACGCCCTCTTATCAAATTGTATTTTTTCCTGTTTCAAAAAAGGGGGTGAGGGGAGGGCTCAAACTAATGCAGTTCTTTATTTTTCTCACACTAATCAGAGATTTTGTTTTACTCAGAGTTCTGTTTTTAAAAAACCACACATGAAACCATGGCATTATAAGTAGTCGGCTTTTCACTACTTTGACAAACATTTATCATGAGTCTATTGCATGCATAGTGCCTCTTATGAAATGTGCTGCACTTCTGCTGTCACTGAGCAGGATGCAAATGGGTGGACACAACAAAATCTGCTCAGGGAAGTAGTTCATGACAGAAAGAATACAGGCTTTGGAGACAGCCTCACAGGAGCTCTAATTGTGGCTCAGTGCTTCACCAGCTGTGTGACTTCAAAGAAGCTACTTAACCTCTCTGACTCGCAACTTCCTCATTTCTAAAATGAGAATGATTTCTACCCTACAAAATTACAGAGGCAGTGATGAGATCTTTCACTACTGATGGAAGTAGATCATTCTAGTTAAAAGATAAAGTGAGGAAAAGTAACAAGATAACATATATCTACCATATGGAGTTTACGTGTATCCATTTAAAATTAAATCAGGAAGATGCTACAAATACAATGGGGAAAAGAAAGGCAAGCCGAACGTTGTGTAGTTTTGTCACATTGCTATTCTATAACAAAATAAGTCAAATTACCAATTGTACCAGCATTAGGAGTCCATTTCTCCCGTTGTCTGGCACTACCCTCACACCTGCATTTTAGCAGCTTCTAATCAAAGTGCTTTCTCAACTTTGCTTGCACACTGGAATCATCTACAAAGCTTAAAAAAAAGATGCCTGAGCCCCCCTCCCAAAGACTTTCATTTTGTGGTCTATTACAAAGCACTGGTAGTGGGTGATTAAAAGCCTGGCGACTCTAACATGCAGCCAAGGTTGAGACTCACAGTTTTAATGGTGAGAGAGAAGCCGGGGCTACAAATCAGGCTTCTGGGAGCCCTGAGAACAGGGCCAAGTGCTGACGGTCCAGGCATGTGAAGACACTCTGCAGGGAGGACTGCCTTTTTACAGATGCATTTTTAAGATATAAGTGGATATTTCTTCTAAAATTTTCATGTTATCCATCACTTCAGAGAAACAGTTTATTGGCCTGTTGAGGGTGCTCTTGGGCACAGCAAAGCCCACTGGAGTTGGGTCACTGAGGGAAGTGAAAAGTCTGTGTCTGCTGAGCTGTCTCCTGCTCTGGCCTCTGAACTCTTACTCCTAGCACACTGTAAGCACTCAAAAGCTTGCTAAATGACTGAATGAGAAGCATAGCGGTGTTATATATTTAACCAAAAATCTTATCTTCAACATCCCCATCAGACGGCCCATCCATTGAATGGGTCCTTGACCTGAACCCCTCAAGGAGTCATGGCTAGCTAAAATAATGAGTCAGCCAAATTTCTACTACCTGTAAGTTGAGTACACTCAGCCAATATTTATCCCCAAATGACCTCTCCTCCACGAACAAAGTCTCTCATTTGCTTAGTCGCATTATTAGAAGAGCACAACCCATCAATTAGAATGTGTTTGATGTAAACAAAATTTTACTAGTATCCTAAGCAAAATAATATGAAAGAAGATATTTGCTGCGAAACGGCTGTATCCCCAAATCCACTGTAGTAGACACATTAACATGCTGGCACTGGAACCACAGGCAAGTTGGGAACTTCACAGATTTTCATTTTAAAGTGAGTTAGTCAAGTCAGCAAACATTTACTGGATGCTTATATATAAAGGCATCACAGATGACACCACGACAGGCAAGTCTCTCCCCATTCTCACCTTTCAGCTGTGTGGTGTTTTACTGTTTAAATTTAGCCTCACATTTAGCATGTGACATACTCATATTCTTCTCCTGGAAGAAAGAAATGCTATCTGAAGCTGGACAAGGTCAATCGGCTTCCTCAAATAAAAAAAAAAAACAGGTAGGAAGCAGTGGTCAGGACTTGAGTCCAGGACTGTCAAACGCTATGCTCTTGTCCACTCCAGCACAGCTAGTTTATATCTGAACTCAGACCATCTTCAATATACCTGAAGTATAATATAACCAGGCACTTTCTAACAGGGTTCTACCAAAAAAAAATTGTTTTGAGACATCTGTCCACTGTCTCAAATTCCTGTACTTCTTGTGCAAATATCAGTTTCACTATATATAAATTTCTATGTTGTTATTCAGTCCTATGACAATGTAAATTTCATCTTATTTATATAGTGCCTATTTCAAGTTAATACAAGTAAGTGCAGATTTTTTAAAAAAATAAAAGTAGTAGCAAGTCAAACATGAAGAAAAAATACTTAGCCTGGATTCAGTTTTTCCCACTTTTGTATTCATCAGCCAGTAACAGTCATAAAGCACGAGGGAAGGCTTAGAAACCAAGCATCATTTATCCATATCTTCCAAGTCTATGTGTCAAATCATTCTGAATTGTACATACTGACAATCCCAAAACCAAGAATCACATCTTTAAAAAGTTTATCAACTTCTACATTTACATTCCAAGTATAACCATTACAGAAACCAACATGATTAAAAGAAAATTCTAAACAAAATGACATAGCAAAGGCTTTTCCAAAAAAAGCCATCAAGACAAATAAACCATGTCTTTAGAAGCCAAAATATTCCTCTGGTAACTGAATAAGGTTATCAAGAATAAGGTCAACATCACTTGTTCCCAGCTCTCCTAACAAGCTACCCATAGTCTCATGCTCTTAGGGACTTTAGAACCATTCATCTAAGCCTTGGTCCTAACAGCCATGGCAGCGAGTCTAGAACTTCCTATGGAGGAAGCTATCTGAACAGTTACACAGCCTAAGACCTTCATGCAGGTACTGAATACTCCAGGTCAATACCGCATGTCAGCACAGGTACTCTGCAGACCATGTATCTGAATGCCTTTTGTTTTCATCTTCCCTTTTAATCTAATATATATGCTACAGAAAGGGACCCCTTCTTCACAAGAGATAGAAAAATCACTTGGAAACTGCTCCTGGCATAAGGAGAAAGTTATAAACAAGCTGCTCAGAACCAAGGTCAAGCCATGGACAGCACTGACCTGAAACACTCCACAGGCCTCTGAATGGGACCAAGGCCCACTGACAGCTGGATGGGGTCAGAGCAGGAAGAGAATCCGTTTGGAGACCAACTGCTGGTGGGAAACACAGTAAACTCCAATTTATCCCAAACTGTGCGTAATTCAAAGCAGCGGCCATTCCCTTGCCACCTACGCTGCTTTTAACAGCACACTTTAATTAAAAATTTAATTGCATATTTTAATTAAAAGTACACAATCTTCTGGACCCATTTAATTCAAAGGTCACTTTATTTAGTCTTTTCCTTTTCAAATTACTACCAATGTTCAGGATATCAAATTACCCCCTCAGGTTTAAAGGTAAAGGCAACAGACTGCCATAATTCTTGATTATAAACCTGGTACATTAATTTTATCCAACCCATATTAAGTGAGATCCCTCTCCACATGGAATTGTGGAAAATAAAATTCCAGGTTAAAAAAAAGTCATCCTACATAGTTCTCACCATATTTAGCATTCATTTGTTCAACAATGATAGACAGTCTACTTTTTGCTAGTCCTTGAGGATACAGCAAAGACACAAAAGGTTCCTCTTCATAAAATTTACATCCTGGTAAAAAGAGACAAAAAACCAAGTTTGACACCGTATTAGAATAAGGGCTAAGGAGACAAAAGTAGAGAGATGATAGCGGGGGGTGAGGGGTCGGAGTGGGCCTCATCCTGAACGTAACATCTGATCCAAGACTCGAAGGACGCAGCTCACAGTCTAATAAAGCTTTGCAAGTGGCCTTATTTCAGGGTGCGTCCTACCACACGGATCACATGCTGCCAGTTCTACCAGCTAAATCTGCTCCTCGTCCCCACTCCCTCCGCATTAGCACTGGTCCTCCTATATTATTTAACTTGGATTACTCTACAATAATCCTAACCCATCACTCCTTGCCTAGACTTCTATTAACTCCAAAACCAGTCATCCTCCACCATACTGTTGTTGGGATAGTCTTCCTAAAAAGACAGATTTGATCATGCTCTGGTTTCCAAGGTCATCATCAGCTTCTTGCTTACTTCTGCTACTCCTACTCTTAGATCCTAAAATGCACATCGAGTTAAGTTCCATGTGCCTGGAATACATTCCCAACTGCCCAACTCCCATCCATATACCCTTTGGGACTCTCTCTGAGACCAGTTCCTGGCAGAATTCATCCCATGCCCAAAGCACGCTGTTCAGTGCTCCTCCCTAGTCTTTCCAGAGCCCTTACATTATATCCTTTTTAGTACATCTGGGTGTTGAGACAATTTGGATGCTGTCCCCCCCTCTTTAGACTATTGAGCAAGGGTAAGCTGAGCACAGTTCCTGAGACAGAAGACCCCAGCACAGATTATTAACATGCTCATTGAAAGGATGAATGAATGAACGAACAAGCTAATGAACAAACAACGAACGAAGAAACAGCCGTCTGCCTTCCAGGAGCCTTGGTTTAGGAGAGAGATGACCTTACAAACACGCTCTCCATGTCCCCTCACTGCACCAGATGGCTTACAGAACAAAGACAAGATGCTCAAACGTCACAGTATTCTGTCTTTATAAGACAGTGATGTGAGATATATTTTTTTACACAGTTGATGTAAAATTTTTCCTATGAAAATTTTCTACAAATACCATTTAAATGAAATCTCAATTTTAAAAAATAATGTCATCTAGAGTAATTTGATAGATTTACATAAATCTGTTTCACAAATCTGTAAGTATGAATTATGGGATGTCAGCATATAATTTTGTTGAAAGTGCTTTTTCACTAATATAATTAAGTCTGCCGAGACTATTCACGTACAAGTCAAATAAAATGCAGAGTGAATTCTGTAAAAACCTGGTAGTTGAATCAACAATAAAAGGTGACTCTGCTGATTGATGTGTATCTATTATTTCATTTAGAGCAGTAGTAATGTTTTACAAAATAAAAAAGGACAAAAGCAGCATGAAATCTTTCTTAAAATCCCATAGTTAGCAGAAACAGGTCATTATGGCCCTCTCTGACAAGCAAGACTATTTTCAACCTGAGGTCTAATAACGTAACACTTGGGAGAAAAAAACAAATTGAAAAAATTCAGTCTCCAAACACGGCCCCCATATAAAACTGTGTCCCTTAACAAAAGAGTAAAGAATCTGATTTAGGAAGACAAGTTTTCACACGAAAGGGGGAACACTTTTTGTTTTTACAGACAGATCCACCCCTTTGCCTCAATGTAGCAGCCTTCTTTCCTCCTTCCCCAAACACACAACAAAGTTGCAAACATATTGTATTTCTTCAGATGGACTTTCTGTTCCTGGGCACTCGTTGTGTGTGTCTGTTCAGACAGGCTGTGCACTGCAACTCTGGCACCAAAACAACATGCACCAGACTTTACAAAGGAGCCTTCTTAATATCTCAGATCCCATATGTAACAAAACCATGTGGGCACCACACATAAGGGAAATGTTTGAGAGAATCTTACAAGGACAGAGGAATGCAATCTTCTCTAGTCACGTTTCTCGGCAAATTTTAATTCCTGATTTAGCCTGAGTCTCCTCAGATGCAGCATGCCATATGCAGTAGGTCCTTCCATTTAAACACTCAGCTAACTGAGGTCAAATTAAACAGGTCCTCCTCGCCGCCCTCTAATGAGTAATATCAAATTGTGAGCCAGAGGACTGGTGAGATCCTATTACTCCAGACCAAGCCAGCCTCCCTGAAAGCTGGGAGCATTTTTACCAGCTTCCCAAAGGACAGTACCAGGGATTATCACAAGGATGGAGAATTCAATCTAGACGCTCACATAATACAGAAAACAGATGGTTCACTCGAAGACTCATCTTCCACCCAAATGCTAATAAAGCTGGCCCGAGACTGAAATGCCCCAATATTTTTAAAGGGTTTGCAGGATTTCACAGATATATTGAGATAATATAGAAGAGTTTAAATCCTAACTTTTCTGCTGAAATCAAAGTTGTAAATAGTGATCATTTAGTAAATATTACCTAAGCAGCCTCATTCTAGAGGGAGCAGTTAATGTCCTCAGCACCAGGGTATTTTCCTCTCAAGTTAATTTTAATGGCCATTTCCGTCCTCTGATTATGCAACTGGCAAAGCTCTATTTTCCTATAGTTTCAGTCCCAGTAATTATGAATCTGCTGGCAATGCAGCACGACCTTGCTTAAGTTGGCGAAACTATGGGTTCTCAATACATCACAATTTCAGACATTAAGAACTCCCACACAAGTCAGTCCTAGGCTATGGAGTACAGCAACAGCATATTAAATCCTCTAAATTCTAGAGTACTGCATATGGGGACTAAGATGTCTTACATCCAAGACCAGCATGATTAGGAAAACGGACCTTTATCTAAAGCGGGAAAACAAACCAATTCCTCTAGTAAACACATCTTACGATAAGACTTTAACTTGGAGCAGATTCCCTAACTTGAGAGAAAGTGAGTGAGGCATTGGAGCATCACCACACCACAGTTAAAACAAACGCCAGTTCTCATCACTGATTGATTGAGGTAGTTGCTCTAAATGAAAAATCAGCAGTTCCACCTTCAAACACTGGAGCTGCCCCCGTGATAAGAGCAAAAGCCAAAAAACTGTCAGTTGGCCAGAAAGTCAGACCCTACAGCTCAAAGTGAGGACAGTAACATACTCTGAGCTATGGCAAAATGTACTTCCAGTGAAAGATCTGAGTTTGCTGCAATATTCTCATTTCTTTGTTAATTATAATTAACTTTATACAGATTTCCCCACAGACACACACACATAAACACACACAAAGGGGCCTGCCTTATCTGCTTTACCTTGTGCTCACTTAAAAGGCAACAAAGTTGTTCAAGTAAATAGCAAGTGAGATGAAGGCAAAGGAACTGTATTCCTCAAAATTTTATTGTGGTAAAGAGAGAAGCCAGATGACAACCACCACAGTAAAAAGGGCATCTGCTGTTGCTTGCAATACCAGCTGGTGTCAATCTACACACACACGCTCACTCACATGGGCGTGCAAATCTGTAAGCAGTCCATCGAAGAGCAGGGCAGCTTCTTAATGTGTTTCTCTCTTTGTAAAGGATCATTTTTTATTCAGAGATTGCAAGAAAAAAATTTAAAGGCCCTAAGAACTATAATTAGTTGAGTGCCCTTTCTGGAACTGTGTCAAAGAGTCTTGCAAACCACTATGGAGAGCTGTCTGTTTTGTCCAGAAGAACGGGAAACATTCGTGAGACTATACAAACCCCACGAGGTCCACGTGGTAAAAAATTCTTGTTAGAGACGATAAACTTCCTTCTTGAACACATAATGGTTTTTAAAAAAAGATCTCTCCCTCACCCAAAAGTTAAAGGTTCACCAGCCAAAACCTTCCAATGTGAAAAGCTCGGAAAGTGTGTGGGAAAAGTGTGTTCCCACTGCCCCCAAATTGCTTCTATCTAGCCTTCTGGAAGCAAATAGCACCACTGCCTAATTATAAACTGCTATCAAGCAAGTGATGAGCCTTACATTCCATATATTCATATTTAATTCTCACAACAAAGCTCTGTGTAGATACATCTGTACCCATTTTACAGATATAAATTTGAAGGTCCAGAGATGCTAATCAACTCTCTCAAAGGCACACAGCTAGCTGGTAAATGGCAGGTAGGTTTCAAAGCCAGGAGTGACCTCTCCAAACCTGGTCTTTCCGGCATACACTTCATCGCTTTTGGCCATGTTTGGGAATTATTTTGAGGCAGGGTCCTGTGCACGCAAAGTTCACAACTTTTCAACCAGAATACTCAATCTCCAAATACATCTGCTTTTTTTTCTTCTTGTTCTTTTCATGTCATCGATTGACTGGAACTTCACAATCCTTTCTTAATCCATCAAGACACTATGTATAAAGGAAAAAAAAAACCCAAAAGAAAAGGAACACATCCTGCAGGTACACAAACCACTTAAGCCCTCAAAACAAATCCATCATTACAAAACAGATAGAGATATCCACATTATAAAAACATTCATTTAAAACAGGACTTGATTTGCATACTCCTTTTCCAGAGACTCAGAAAGCAATTCTTATGGCTAAAGCCAAACATGTCTGCTACTGCCAAAATCGTCTCCCACACAAGACACTTCTCTCGTCAGCAGATTGCATTCAAATGCTTTTGTACACGTAGTGTGGTTTCCTCGCTGAAGAAAAGCAGGGGGGATCAATCCCACATGGTCTCTGCCCTCTGAGATCTTAGCTCAGAAATGCAAAGCGTGGCAGTGAAGAGGGCAGATGCAGATGCCTAACGAGCATGAACAGCCACCATTAGGCACTGGGGGTTCAGGCTTTATCAGGACGAACTTGACAAAAGAGAAGTATTTAGTTGGTTGAAACACAGGGGATGAAATTTAAGAGTTTGACAGAGAAATGAAGGAACCAGGCACATGGAGAAGAGCTCATCTATCAAGCGGAGGAAAGGAGATGGTCAGACCAAAGCACGCTGAACAACAGAGGTGTGTGTAGGAAAGGAAGAGACCCTGAGAACAGGGGCGCCCCCGTGAAGGTCAGGATGCACCAAGAGGGAGGGACAATGACAACAGACACGAGAGAAACCTAGGGAGGTCACCTCTGGGAGACTTGAACAATCACTGAGGGATGCAGATCTAGGATCAAGGAGTCCACTGAGGAAGAAGTCGTGACAGCCCAGAAAGGGGACCTGAGCCAAATACCTTTCAAGCAAGTCCCCAGGATCTCTAACAGACGAAAATTAGAGGATAAAAATCTCTTTCACAAATCCCTACAAATTGCCCCAGTCCTAAATGGGTAAGCTCTCATCTGGACAAAACCCAGCCCAAATCTTCTATCCTTATTCTCCTATTCCGCAAAACCTCCTGCTCATGCTACCGTCCTCTAAGCCTCTGCCAAATGCACCCTTAGCTTAGAATGAGCACGATTAATGTTGGGGCCCAGGGCAGCCCACCCCAAAATATCCCACAACGGCATACTGACTATTTTGAATTAAAGTTACATTGGAAGCAAAAAGGGCATTCTGACCCTCCTATCTCCATTCCCCCGAAAGCAGGAAATCCATCTCCCATGGGAAAGGGGCTCTCCCTGCATCCTCAGCCCCAGGGCTGGGGGATTTGGGCTGAGAAGACTGCAGAAATGAACCTTGCTAATTTACTATCTAAAATCTAAACTCTGCTTAAATTCCTAATACATACGTCAAATGTAAGTTCTTTGTCCTGTCAATTCTTCACAAATTTATTGTTCCTTTGTGTAAAAGATATACATACTGTCTGCTTTGGTCACTGTCTGAGCATCATTCCTTTATGATCTCCAGTACGTACATACTGAATTGGATTTTTCTCCTGTTAATCTGGTCTTGTGTCTGTTTTCTTATTAGTCCAGCCATAGGAACACAAGAAGGGAAGAAAGGGGATTTTATCTGCGCCAACATTAACTCAATCCAAGTCCCTTTTCCCCAGAATTGAACTTTCAGACCAAGTACTCCATTCCTTGAGTGGGCCTTCCAGAATAAGGGCCAGGATTAGAGTCAAGGCAATCCCTCATGCCCCAGGAAAATCCGAACTTCCACGGCATGCTAACTTCCCACCTTCATAGGAGTACCGAGACAAGGAACGTCTTGAACCTAAAGTTAACACTCAGAGATTAATACAGAGCACCAACCCAAGAGCCTCTTAAATATTCATCACTAGGTATCTAACTAGTATGGATAGCCCCAGCCACCAAAAAGCAAAACCCAAGATGATGCCCCAGGGAAGGCTATAATTTTGAGACCTCTTTCAACATCATCAGAAAAAAAGTTTCAAATAAAGTAAAAACACATATCATTTCACCTTCTTATCTGTATCACTGATAAAACATCCTCCATATACATAAGAAAGCTTCCACCTGGGGACAACTCTCCACTTTAGTTCATTTTATTTCAAAAAGACCGACCATAATTAAATTAGTGATATTTTTAGCAAACACAAAGGAAGTAAAATTCCAAAGGACATCCATTGTCCCCAGTTGACACAAAGATTTAGGTATAAATAACATGTGATTTTCCTTCTCTTTGTACAGGACATTTTGTTTAGTTTATATTTAATAAATAAAAGTAGTTACATTTTCCAGAGAATATATGAGGAACATGTTTTTTTCCTCCCCAATTTAAAATAGTCACACAAAGGCAGTGATTTTTATACTCAGGAGAGATCCCCAAACAGACCAATTGTGTTTCGGCACTTTAGGGTATAAATGCTGACTGTGAAGGAAACGTATTGAAATACTGCAGACACAGCTTCAAGGGCCTCAAGAAAGCACTCTCTGAAGCAGGAATGGGAAAGAATCCAATGGAACACAATCTACAGAAGAAGGCGAGCAGTACATGGTCATGGTTTAAAGGCGGCAGGTTGGATGGGAACCATGGCCACAAATTAAGTCAAAAAGGTATCCTGACAGCAATTAATATCCATTTTGTTTTTGCTAAGGGACAGCTATGTTACAGCAAACCACTCTCAGGCCACAAGGTATTGTGCCCACCAATTTACAGATGGCTTCTAAAGAGAAATACACAATGGTCGACCTCCTATGATTGCCACATTCGTATCACACATAAGCATTTCTTACAAAATGACCTGGTTTAAAAGTTGAATAGATTAGCTATCGTAATCCTTCAAATTTAAAATTCACATAAACACTCTGATTAAGAAACAAATGCTTAAAAGATTTTGCCTAGACCATGACTTCTTAGCACACAAAAGTGACGTGGCCCTGTCCACATCAGCATCACAGCCAATGCACCATCACATTCAGGCTTAGCTTTTTCCACTGACTAAAGTATATTAAAAATGAAGTATTCAAATCATAGATTCCACAACTCAGTACATCTAATCATTAGTGCTGACCCTAGATACATTTTTCCCATGAAACAGCAAAAACCTAAACACGAAGACAATCCTTTTATCTTATTACTATTTCTTGTCTCACGTGCTCATGAATCTATAGCAGGGTGGAGGTAAAAAGAATTTTATTCAAGAAGAGCACCTCAACTTTAACTCATCTCAGGAAGTTTTAAAATGATTCTTTCTTTCACCTGCTATTACCGAACTTAGTGGATTACTTGCTTATTGGCATATCTGGGGCTCACTCCTGGGGAAGATGCTGTTTTTGTGGCAGCAAATTAAATATTATTAAGGACTGTCTGATGTGGGAAGTAACTTCTATAGACAGAGCTTCCAGGCTATTGGGCCACATTACATGGCAAACTCATTACTCATTACTCTGCAAACTCATTTCAAGATTAGAGCAAAGTCAGGTGACGAAAGCTATCTCATTCAGAAGAATCCATCTTTTTGCCACAGTGTCCCCCAAAGAAAAGGGGCTAAGAGTTTAGGCTTCCTGCTAACTAGCCTTATTGACCCTGAGACCTAGATCTGATAAATTATCCCTCATCTGGGAAAAAAGCCGGACTAAAGACACCCTCTAATGCTCGCCCCTGTAACTCCACCATCTACCTTGCCCTTGCTGGGAAAGCTTCACAAATAAATTCAGACCTGTGCATTACAATCAAGCATGTTAAAGAGCTTCCTACGCTGTAGAATGCTATACAAAACGCTGGGTATTCAATTACAAAGACACCACTCAAATGAAGATTTCACTAAACACTAGTCTTTCAGCTCATTCCAATCTTCAACAGCCTTTAGTGTCAAGGAGTTTTCCTATTTTGTCGCTGACAATTTCTTTCTTGCTATTTTTACAAAGGAACAGGGGACTAAATAGTTATACAATACAATGTAATCTCCTTTATTTTAGGAGAAACTTGAAAAATCTTACTCATGCTGCCAGATCACTTACTAGTCAAGCTCTACTCCCAGATACAATACAACCTATGAAGTCGGCGCTCATTCTAGTCCTCCTAGTAAACACCAACACTACTAAGGTATTCCATTTATACCTAGATTACCAATCCTACTTTCCTCAAGCAAGAATACTTCCTAGCAAGAAAACACATATATACACTGAAACGCATTCTCCTTCATTCAAAAGCCTTCTATGCTGTATTTGGGTTCTTAATCCTCCGCTCCTCCCTAAAAAAATTACATCTAAAACTAAAGGAAGTAGAACTCGTACTGTGTTTAAGAAGCTTTATCTTCTATTTACAGTTGTGACTTGCTTATGTATAAAAACATCAGATACTCTGAGATTTGGTAAGATTCAGATAAAGACTGACTGGCACTAAATGGCACTGTTTTGAATAAAGGGAGAGGAGCAAATTATTTTTCTTAAGCATCCAGAATACGAAAGATTATGTTAAACATATAATTTAAAAATTCAATTAACTATTCCATGCCACTTGGCCATCTTAATTTTAGTGCTTCCACTCTTAAAACATGGAAATTAACCTAGAATTTCTTCTTTCCTAACAATTCTTGAGACTTCTGATTGACTATCCAGAAACAAAAGAGTAACAGTTAATCGCACTGATAACTAAATTAGTCATCAAATTTTATCAAATGATTATCTCTAGTCAAAGTTTAAATAATCTTACTATGAGACATAATTCCCTCCCAATGTCCATTGCTGCCCCAAGACCCTTGATTCCATTATTCTTTACAAAGCTAACTTGTTCCTTCATTTTTATTCTGTCATTTTCATCCAAGATAAAAAAAAGCGAAGCAAAATTTCTAAGCAAACTGAAATCAAGTGACCAGGAGCGACGTTAGATGATTAATTCTCCCCCTAATTTTGTTTCTGAATGCAGAATCTACAGCCTAATTAAAGCATTATTCAAAGATTTTCTGTATCACTTCCTAAAACCTGATAATCTCCTGGCCAGGCCATCCTCCCCCCAAGCCCCACATCATGTTTTTACTTAAAGCTACCTGAACAGATATCCTTTAAGCTTACATAAATATCTTAATAGGTCGCAAGGTAAGAACATAAAATTGACTGGATATTTTTTCAAACAATTAACAGCTATGATTCTGCATCAGTAACTAGTTAGAAATAAAAATACTGTAAATAAAGATAAAACTAGAATTTGATTTTTTCAAACAAAACTGAAGATTGTCCAAAAAAAAGTGATTGTCGACGATATATACCACTGACTCCATGAGACACAGAAATTTAATGCCTTTAAGCATATCTGTGTCCCCACATGGCTGGACACCAAAGGGTTTTAATTAAATGGTGACTAAGTAGGGAGAGGGAATAAACGAAGGTGATTCACAGGCAAGCCTGTTTTTCTACACGGTTTATGGCTCTCACCAGCTGCTGTACGCAACAGGAGTCACGAATATTACTGAGCTCTGAAGACTCAAAGGTAGCGATGAAACGCCCAGAAAGACCTGATGAGTGATGACCAAGAATGTCAACACTGCTGGTCATCTGAGCTATTCTTCAGGGTGTTCTTGGTCACACACGATCATGAGACATAATGAAATGGGGGAGAAGTCACAAGATGGTTCTTGGGAGGGAGTATCAACATCTTCATTGCTTCTACTATTTTTGCATAATTCTATCAGAACTTTGGTGTTCCCTAACACTGACAATGGGAATCAAACATGAGTCAGCTATTTGAAAGAGACAAGTGACTTTATTTATAAAATACACACACATACAACACACCTCAGAAAACAGAGACTGTGGGGACCTGGAAATGGCCACCCCAAGATAGGTCTCTTTGGCATCAGGATTATTTGAGGCTGATTGCTTTTGATAAACTGGGACAGGGAAGGAGGAATGGAACTTGCCCTTCATTAGGACACATTTACATTTGTAAGGCAAATCTCTATCTGGAAAAGGTGCCTCCCTCTCTGTACCAGGAAGAAGAAAGGCGATGACCTTCTCTCTAAAAACTCTTAATCAATACCAAAGGCAAGGACTTAAAATCTGCATTTTATTGTGCTAGTCTGGTAACCTCCTGTAACTGACTTCCCTCCCCCTCCTAATGTTGGCATTCCTTAAGGATTAAGCATCTTTCCTTAGGCTAGGAACCGATTGCTGCTGCGCTCACCTGTGACCGCCCAGCTCCAGGCATAGACCTGCCTCCTGCTACGCCCACCGAGATAGCAGACCACTACCTGCTGTGTCCATCAAGCACTGTGCCGACAGGGCAATCTTGTGACTATTGTGGGAGGGACATTTCAATCACAGGTGAAACACCCTGTTTGGGGGTATATAACCACTATGTGCCCCCCACTTCTTCGGTGCCCTTTCTTCCTTCGGGAAGAAAGGCCCCGGGCCATGGTTCCTCATAAAGCTTTGTTTAATTTTCTCTTGCTATTCTGTCTCATGTGAATTTAATTCGTTCTCCAGCCAGACGAACCCCCATTTGGGGAGAGGAAATGTCCTCCTCCCCTACAAGACAAACTCCTTTACCAACAGCTTTTGTTTTCCTCAAAATTAAATGTCTCGGGGCAAGTAAGCAGTCTGCTTGGGCAATTCATCCATTACAGCCATGACAAATATAACCAGTTTGAGGGAAGAGAAATTGTGACCCTAGAGACAATGGAGAAATAGTCAGGATGCCAAGCGTGGAGGGCGAATGGCATTGAAGAGTACTCTACAAAAGGGGTAACCGTTTTGTCAGAAGTAGAAGATAGGCCTTAAACAAACAACAGCCCTCAGACTGCATCAGGAGAGGTAAAAGCTGGTCCAAACAAACAAATAAAAATCACAACACCTTTTGTCCCTATTAAGCAGTAACAGAGCTGAGTAACTGATGACTCTGGATTACAGCATCCTAGATGCTTTAGAGACTCTAGCTGAGCACACAAGGTTCTTCAAAGGACTAAAAGTTCAGGTTAGAATGATCTAGGTGTGAAAGGTATCCAACTAACTGAAAATACCTACATCCTGAACCAGAAAAGGGCTCAATCTCCCATTTTGATTCAAAATAACATCCTACTGGAAAAACTCTGTTCTAAGCAAGATGTTGGTGACGCCAGTGTCAATTTCCAAAGGTATCCAGAAGATGATGCCTGGAACCTGAACCTTCTGTGACAGCCCTGTATGGAAAGATGGCAAGTCCAAAACAGAGACTTCTGAACAATTACAAAAGTTACTCTCTTATGGGTTAAAGTAATATCAGCAACTATGTTGAAAAGAAAACTCTGAGATAAAGAGATAGAAATGTGAATTACACAAAAATTCTTTCAATGGAGTTCTACACTGTAAGTAACACAAACTGACTCTAGCTAACTAGCAGAAGGGAATGTATTGGAAGAGACACAAAAGGTTTTCAGAATCAACAGGGGCTTGGAACCAGGCTCCAATGGGCCAAGAAATAGGAAGAACCACCACCATCTCAGAGCCAGAGCAGACAAGGTCTGATGAGATATACGTCAGCATCCCCATCTCATCCTTCATCACTTCCTTAAGCGTCTGGGTCCTGGGAGAAAATGTGTAATTGACTTTACTTGGGTCCCATCTTGGCCCTTGCCTATACTAAGGCAGGAACAGAGAGCACCTGCCCCACTGGCTTCTGGAATTTCTCTCCTACTAGCTATACACCAGGAAAGAAAATTCCCTAATTTGGAACGGTCTTAACAAAATGAAAGGGTGAGAATTTTCTCTTGGATCCATGAAGGGCCTTACAAATCTCCAAACTGAAAAGAAATACCACTCCTATTTTGTTCAAATAAAAGACTGCATCAAAGATTAACCATCAAATGAATTAACCAACAAATCATTAGTGGGCCAGACCATCCTTGCATATATCAAGCACTGCTTCTAAATCCTAGCTCAAAAACAAAACAAAGTCACCAGTTTAGGATATTCTGCATCCTCCCTCCAAAGTATGACCAGTTCCCTCCACATCTATGTCACCTTAACAATAAGGAGTCACCATTCTTAATGTAAGAAGTTACATTATCAGTATCTCATGACTCAGGATCTCTTCAACAGATAGTCATCATTCTGGAAACAAGCACCCAATACTGGCTGACGTTCTCCAGCATGCCCAGGATTCTTGGACAAAGGCTGCCAAACAAGTGGTTAAGCTTGAGTCACCTTCACCACTGCTACCAGACAAGACCTTACAGCTCCAGAGGGAGATCTTCCTTATCCCAATAAGGGGCCTTCGGAAGCTCCCCATAAAGACAGGTGCAAAGTCAGCAGTGAGGAGAAGAAAAGACCACATGGAGCATGAATTAAGACCTTTAACCCATAAGAAGTATTATCTTTTTCATTATTTTAAACTCACTTGACCTGGGGGAGGCTTTCTGCTAAGTCCCAGCTCATGGAATCGCTCTTCAGTTGTCAATAGCCAACATTTGAAAATAAATGCAGTCACTAAGTGTGGAATGATGTTCCTACAGCCAGCAGGCATTTGGCTGATGCCAACAGAGAAGGCAGGAGGCCAAGATATGAGACCTAAAATTTAAAAGGAAGATTGCTCCACTCAGTAACACAGAATCCGAAGTAACGCAAAGGCAGAAAGAGGCCACAGTCCACCTGCCTCAAGTTCAACCTGTACCAGCATCTGTCTCCCAAGTTGCTTCCAGGAGATGCTTAAGTCTTCCTTTACTACAAAAACTGATCCTGTGGTCTAAAAAAGGAATGGATCTGTCCTGCAGGGTTTTTGTTTGTTTGGGTGGTTAGTTAATTGCTCTTTTGGTGGGTTATTTTTTTGGGGGGGGGGGGTGGAAGAGTATTCGGGAAGCGGGTAAAATGGAAGGAAAAGCTAAAACTATTGAAGAGAATTTCTACTTTTCCCTCTTTGGCTAATCCTATTGAGGAATGGCTTTCTGCCAAGATTTCCATCAGGTTCTCAGTGGAAGAGAAGATGAAGCAAGGTGAAGAGAAAGATGTCTGGGGATATTGCTCAGGACCCCACAAGGACATCCTTCCCTGGATGCTGTGACTCTCTGAGAAAAGAGGAAGTAGAAAAGTGTAAAGGCAGAGAAGACTGCTGGGAGGCAAAATGGCTTGGGTTGTCCTTTCAAACTCCATCTGCATGCTACTGCCTCGTCCTCCAGGTGGCCTGCCATCATGCTGAGTGATGGAGATTGGCAGTAACTTGCAAAAGAATAAAACAAGCCTGAACCAGGCAGAAAGAACTGTAACGGGGCAAGATGGAGTCCCTGCAAGTAGTCAGCGATCTCATGAAATGCTGCACTAATTCACTATTTTAATTGGATTTTCCCTTTATGGGGAAAACGGCAAGAACTAAGTTTAAAGGGGAGGGGTTGATTCCTAAAGCCATGTCGAAACGAAGGGAAATAAAATACACAGAAGAGTCTACAGTCCAAGAAAGAAACCCAGTATCTCCTGAACAATTGCCATAATTTACTTTTAAAATACTTTGGTATGACAAATATTGTATGATTTCACTTTTTACTTATAGGAGGTACCTAAAATAGGCAAATTCGTAGAGACAGAAAGTAGAATGGTGGTCACCAGGAGCTGGGGAAGATGGGGTGGGGAGTTTCTGTTTAATGGGTAGAGAGTTTCTGTCTGGGATAATGAGACGATTCTAGAAATGGATAGTGGTGATAGTTGCACAACACTATAAATGTAGTTAATGCCACTGAGCTGTACACTTAAAATGGTTAAAACACTAAATTTTACGTTATGTATATTTTACCACAATAAAAATTTTTTTTTTTTTTGGTATGAATCAGTGTGATGTTCTGTGTGCACCAGTAGTTTAAGCTTTAATTCCCGGTGTGGTCATCTAACACACCATCATGAGTGCGCAGTCCAGGAATAGTTAACTAGTATAATACAAGTAAGAGCCAAACTCTAAAACGGACTAGTACAAGCCTACCTACTATCTACAACTAAATCAACCACCAATTCTCTGATAATCAGCATAGTGAATGTCAAAATGGGGTTTTGCTCCTTAAGCTAGTTATTTGTTAATTAGTATAATGAGTATTAGAAATGGAGTCTCATTGGTAAAATTAAAGGTATTCAAGACATGTAGATGAGCTAAATTAGTTTAGAGATACCACCCACCCTTGTATAAACAGGACACAAGACTCCAAGGTGACTTATAATCTGTACCCTTATGGAGAGAAACTCTAAATACGAAATGGCCCTGGGTCCAGTCTTTGTTTGGAAGGATTTATTTTTGCAGGATGCAGAGGGCACAGGTCCCCACCTCTGAAATGCTGTCAGCCTCAAGTGAACATTTCATATAAGGTGTGTTCAAAGCACCTAAAAAAGAACAGAGAACTGGGACTTCATCAAGCTCACAGAGCAGTTGTATCAACCACTTTGGCTGTGCTTGCTAACCATCTGTGCAGGTGGCAGGATTTGGTCTTGAGAAGCAGCTAAGCCTCACTCCTCCCTCTTTGGAGCCTGCTTCCACCTATCCAAAACTACCTAAGAATTGTATGCACTAAACTAACGTAGGTCCATTTGCAAATCTTCCCCTTAGAAAAAAGTGGTGGGACACTTACAAAGTCCATTGGCCAGCTCTAGAAGCCAGGAAAGAAGATTAGATGCCCTCCTTACACTGATGGCTATATCCACATATGCTGTTTTCTATAAACACTCAGAGAACTAATATCTTAAATAAGAGCAAGAAAGCTAAGCCCAGAAGATTCCACATTCTGCTTTTAAATAACACATTAGGTCCTGTTTTTAATGTTCCAGAATATGGAAATAGGGGGTATAAGACATCAAATGTTATCATGCCGTTTTGCAAAGGCTTCTGGTTTCCAGCACTTACAAAAAGAAATGTATTGATATAACTCAGTAACAAATCAGTATTGCCCATTCTGCATTTTATTCCTATTACAGTCATGCGTCACATAATGCCGTTTTGGTCAACCACAGACCACATATACAACGGTGATCCCATAAGATTAGTACCATATAGCTTAGGTGTGTAGCAGGCTATACCATCTAGGTTTGTGTAAGTGCACTCTACGATGTTCACACAATGACAAAATCGCCCAAGGACGCATTTCTCAGAAGGTATCCCCATCGTTAAGTGATGCATGACTGTATAACATGAATGAAGAGATTCACCCCTGAAATAAGGGCCCCAAAAGACTAAGAATATAAAGATCTAAAAACAAACGCCGTTTAGTATTTTGAGGTCAAAATATTAAGTCCCAAATCACTCTGCTTGAGAAGGCACCATGCTCTCTGCAGCATATATGGCAGAATCCCTTGGCCCTATGTTTAAGAAGATCCAACTTAAGAGAAAAGTCACAGAATGTTAGAGCACGATAAGACTTCAGAAATCATTTAGGAGAGATCCTTTATCTTATACGAGGAGAGATGTCAATTGATTTGACACACCATAACCAGCCTATTTAGAGACATTTGAAAATGGACTAAGAGAAAACGATAATTCATTTTAGCGGTATGAAAAAAGCTCTCAGAGACCAGCAAGGATCCGAGTTAGGAAAGAGGATTCAGAAGGCAGTTCCTTGAAGGCCACACTCTGTTAATGACCCAGTGACTCCTTTAGACTAGATTTAAAGCATCAAAATGTGAGGAAATAAAATTGTTCCTTCAGGCTCCAGTGACCTCGAATACAAGGAAATTATCCTGGTTTAACTGTTTACGCAGCTACGCCTCCTTTAAATCTTACTTTAGAAGGAGAATCTGACTTTCTCAGGATAAAGCCCAAGGTCAAAAAACAAGCTGTGAAGAGTCAAGGGCACCATCACTTCTACTCTGCAAGGTAATAAGGAACAAGATCTATCACCTCAAATGCAAAAATGCAAATTTTAGTTGAGCTGGAGGGGTGGGTCTGGCGGTGGATTCCAGGACTTGTGAGGCATATACGCTCCCCCTTCAAAATCAAAGCATTATGTACAAAACAGAGTTCCAACCAAAAGTACAATGATGAGAAAAGAACTCATTAAGAGCTAAAAATAAACTCTAATTCACAATATGCATAAGGATTTAACAAAAAAAGGAAAACAAGATGTAAAATTGCATCTGCTAAGTTAACCATGCCCTCACGGAATCGCCACCCCCCCTTACACACACTGAAACTGCAATCTGTAAAGTCTGTGATGAGTGAATAAAGCAATGCTTTAAATGTTGGCAATGAATATTTCAACAGAAAGAAAACAAAGGGATAGCAACTTTCTCCTAAATCCTCTGATGTGCTAACACTACAGGAATACTGGGCTTCTGAATATTCAAACACACAGATCTCTATTTCTCTACTTGAAAATCTTATTTTATGAAATCAGAATTTTTAGTAATGGTATTTACAATTTATATTAAAGGGGTATTAATCTTAAAGAAGAAGATGTCAATGAAAGTGAAAACAAGCTTCAGTTTTTATCTACCCAATACATCACGGCTCAATTTAACAACTTGCTGACCTTTCAGGCCAATAACAGTCCACTGGGAAAGCTTGGATGAGGAGACCTTCATATTTTAAGTCAAGCTAATTCATTCCGAATAACACTCACACAATACCACAAAGAGCAATAACTCCACACTCCAGTAGTCTAGTTCATAGAGGTTGGTGTAATATCATTAATCATCTTTTGGGGCTCCCAAGTCCTGCCTTGTACATTTCCTCTTCCTGCTTTGTCCCATCCCTAAAAAATCAATTATGTTGATCAAATCACCTAAAAAAAGCAAAGGATAGAAAATCAGCTTCACGTTCTTCCTATATCATGAGAAACTATAAGAATTCTAAGACAACCATTTGGAGATTTTTTTCAAGAATCAGTTTACCCAAGAAAGTAAGTCTGCAACCTTCATGTAACTGAATGAGTATTAACTGGCAGGAAGGGGACAGGAAGGAGAGAGTACCCTGCATGCTAGGCACTTGAAAGAAGAAACTGAACTTAAAGAATCAGCCTGTGTAAGGTTACAACACAAGTAAGTGGCTAGGTTGGGATGCGAACTCCAGTGTAACATGTTCTTTCTAGGCAAAAACCTCTAAAACTAATACTCATTAGGATCATCTCCCTAGCAGGGGAGCAGAAGGTAGCTAGAGTTTTGTTTCAATGTGAATCCCAAGAAGTTGATTCCAAGCTACGCAAATAACATCCCTAGTGTACACAAGGGTTGGGAAATCCTATTACCACTGCATTCAATTCCTTTCACATGGAAACATGTATGAGATCACTTATAAACACAGTTTAAATCCTGCCATCTTGCATTTTTTTCCTTGAAGGAGGCAGACTGAGAATCTCTGTTCCAATTTAGAACCATGTAGAATGATCATCTCTCAATTAGCTAAACATGATGTGTGATGTCAGAGATTACTGAGCAGTTAGATCCCAAAAGATAGTTTTGACTGAGGATCTGTTTCTTTGCAGTACTTCAAAGAGCTGCCAAAGCTGCTTTACAGAATAAAGCCCCTCAGAAAAAATATCTGATGACAGATATCATCACCAATAAAAGGGACATCCAATGGTGTCATAATATTGACACTTTAAAACTTTAACAAGCAAAACCAAATACGTTAAAGAGTAAAACATGCTAAAATGAGCCACTGCAAAGGCCTGACAAAGTAAAATGCCAGAAAATATTTTTTAAAGTTGACCTTTTTAGTTGGAAAGGCACGCTCTCTGGGTTTCCACAGCTCTCAGAATCCAGGAGCAGCAGACTTCACGGAAAGTCAATTAGCTCAGAACAAGCCTCAAAGAAGCTGACGAGTTCTGGAGCACAGCTTTAGCTTCAATGATCAACTACTCTGTCAGGAAATGTTTGAAAGGAAATGTTCCAACAGGTACAAAATAAAAATGCTTTGCTCTATTCAGAATTTAGACAGAAAGTTAAAAAAAAAAACAAAGGCTGGTGCTAAAGTAATACATAAGGTAATAGAATGAAAACCGTCAGAAGAGAAACAGGTTAATTTTGCGTAACACCATGAAATTGGGAGTGGGGGAGGTAAGTCAATTTCATACGTGAGGAGCAACAGGATTTTAACATTTTACAGATTACTAAAAGAAGTAATCTTGTATCAATTTAATTGCTCCTCATCTTCTCCCATTTAGTTCACTATCTATTCAATCTACATTTTTCCAATTATTACTAAGACAGCCACTAAACAATAAATTGAAAATGACTTCTTTTGTTTTTTTTAAAGATTGACACCTGAGCTAACAACTGTTGCCAATCTTTTTTTAACTCTGCTTCTTCTCCCCAAATCCCCCCAGTACACAGTTGTATATTTTAGTCGTGGGTCCTTCTAGTTGTGGCATGTGGGACGCCGCCTCAATGTGGCCTGACGAGTGGTGCCATGTTCGCGCCCAGGATCCAAACCAGCAAAACCCTGGGCCACCGAAGCAGAGCACACAAACTTAACCACTCAGCCACACAGCCAGCCCCATGGTTTCTATTCTATACCACCAATCTCCTGATGCAAAAGTACACAAAAACCTGAAAAAAATAGTGTGAAACAGTCAAAAAGTCTGGAATAGCAAATAATAGCACCCAAGCCCTCATAACCTGCCAAATTATAATCGGGGTAAATCCTTATGGGAGAGCTTCAACTGTATTTTATTTTCTATGAATTTGAACACATTAACGAAGTTTGTGTTTTATACCAAACTAATAAGGAATAAAGTCAAAGCTGTTAAATACTGTCCCTAATCTACCGGCAAGACAATATGGTCATTCTAGAAGCCCCAGTGACAACAAGGCCAAGAAAGCACAGAATGCAAACTTCTAAACCTCATAGACCCAACAGGTTCAATCTCATTTTCCCAGTAAACGTTCTTAAAAAGCAGTTGGAAAACTGTGTAACCAGCTCTTACGAGTTGCAATACTTTTCTTCATTTTCTTCTAATGGAATAAAATACAAAGTAATACATGGGCCAGCCCAGTGGCAAAGTGGTTAAGTTCACGCGCTCTGCTTCACCAGCCCAAGGTTTGCAGGTTCAGATGCCAGGCGCAGACCTACACTCTGCTCATCAAGCCATGCAGAGGTGGCAACTCACATACAAAATAGAGGAAGACTGCCACAGATGTTAGTCCAGGGCCAATCTTCCACAGCAAAAAAATTAAAAATAAAAAATAAAGTAATACAAATATCAACATCAAGAAATCAGAGAAACAAAAATCCAGATGATTAACAAATTAATCAGGAATGCCTGTTTCATACTTTTCTATATCCTCATAATACATGTTTTTTCTTCCCAAGAACTAGCAATTTAAGGTTTCATTACTATAGGATATCCAAAGAAGAAACTGTTTCGTTTAAGTTTAATTTATTTTATGGTGAAGGGGTCCAGAATATGCCATTCCAAATATGCCACTTTGGCATCAGGAATATTTTGAGCTGAAGGTAATTAAGAATCAACACATGCAGGAAGAGTTCTCTGCCCTCCCCTTTTCTACCTAAAAGCAAGTCATACATTTCCCTTGTGAAGGTGTCCCCCTTTCCTGTATCAGGAAGAAGAGAGCAAATCCTCCCCACCACTGTTGATGGAGAGCTGGCTAGCACAAGATGAGTCTGTGTAAACGAGCCTTGCTAAAATAGCTCTTATCTTCCATGAGTTTCCCCCATATATTTCCTGGTCACTTTCCATGTTTTATAGTCTCTTGGAACTCAAACCCCCTTTCTTTTGTTAAAATGGTATATAAGCCCCCAAAGGTAACGACTTCGAGTTTCACTTCTTTCCTGTGAACTCAAGTGCACGTCAAATATTAATAAAAATTGTGTGCCTCTTCTCCTGTTAATCTCTTTTTCCCTCAGTTTTACTGAGATATAACTGACATATAATATCGTATACTCTGTCTTTTGTTAGGTTCAGTGACTAAGGATCTGCAAATTAAACTAAGAGGGCAGAGGAAAAGTTTTTTCTCCCTAACAATGGTAAATAACTATATTTGAGTTCTTAAATTTTATAATTTTCTGATTTCATCATCCTGAAATCCTTTGTCTAAATTAATCAGCACTGACACTGTGAAAATTGTTCTATTAACACACCCAAGTTCAAGGTTTGAGGGGAAAACATGAACCTAGAAAAATAAACTTTAAAGTTTTCCCCCAAAACTTTTTTAAAAGCTTCTATAGTAATACCATCAAATGTTTGAAATGACTCATTAGCCATGACCTTTGGAAAAGACAAAAGTACAATGGAAAAATAATTAGGTTTACAAATATATTGATAAATACATGCAAATAAAGTTTCTTCAGTACCACCAACAAATGAAGTTCATTTCATTTTATACTAATTTCATTTTATATAAATTTAGCCACTAAAATCTAAAGATAGCCATACTCAAATGCATTATATTCCATAGTTAATACAGTAGGGACCACCAAAGCATTTATCCCGTGCAGCCAAGTTATCTTGTTTCTTGAAGATCTGGGCGCACATCCAGCCCTTCTGCCCAATTTCTAATTAAACAGCACCCAGAGTCTGCAAAGCCATTACCACCCAATCAGTCTGCTCTTTTCAATCACTTGTCTGCAAGAATCAGAATTTTTGATCTCTTGATACTATGGACACCTAAGAGCTGACCTTAAAAATGTAACTGACACACACAACCACTTTTTTTTTCTTGAGGAAGATTAGCCCTGAGCTAACAGCTGCCACCAAACCTCCTCTTTTTACTGAGCAAGACTGGGCCTGAGCTCACATCCGTGCCCATCTTCCTCTACTTTATCTGTGGGAGACCTGCCACAGCATGGCTTGATAAGCAGTGCGTAGGTCTGCACCCCGTATCCGAACCAGCAAACCCTGGGCCACTGAAGCGGAACATGCGAACTTAACCGCTGTGCCACCAGGTCAACCCCACAACCACCTTTTTAAAATTAGTGTTCATCAAAATAGCCTCTTGCTCACTGTGACTGACTGACTGACGGCATAACAGTAAATAAATGCTATTAAATTTGAAGGCATACATTAGACTAATAAAACACCACTCATCTGTTTCAATCCTGAGAGCTAAGATTGTATTTGTTTTTAAAAAGAGGCGAGGATGCCTCTAATGCCATTAAATGAAGTTTGAAAATCACATTATTCTGATAAACCAGGATCAAAACCAACTTTAAAGTTCTCGGGAAGCAACAGAGACTTAACTTAAACCTAGCTAACTCTCATATAAAAAATGATTTTACTGCACAGGTCCTAAGGAAAAAAAAAAAGAGGTCTGTGTACCATCCAAGACACTGCCTGTTCACAGGTATTCAGCATCAGCAAGGTCGCTCCTCCAGCCCCCTGTAGTTTGTATGTGTTTGTTTGTTTTGGTCTCTGTTTCTCCGTTTTGCCCGAAAGCTTCTAGTTGGCAGCTGATGGGGTCAGCATAGGACCCACCTCAAACAGTTCTCAGATTAAAAAGACATCGCATCAAGACAAAAAGAGAACCACTCATTACCTGAGGTCTTCAACTAACTCTAATTCTCTCAATCCTGGAGTTTCAAAAACTAGTTACACACTTACACACACACACACTCTTTTAGGGACAGACAAGCATTCAGTAAAGACGAAGCCCAGTGACTTTTAAACTCCACATCTCTCGTCCAGCACCCGAGGAATTAACCCATCAGGGACCAATGCTGGGGAGGAAGCAGCACCTGAAACAGTTTGCCACAGAATTAGGCACTGCCGTTATAACGCCTCTCCCACCCATCTCCAGCCAGAATTCAGATTAACCTGGAAATCTCTGGTTCTATCTCCCTGCAAAATGTTCAGGAAAAGAAGTGGATAACTCCCAGGTAACTGGAACATTCTAGGCCCTACCTATGGAGATTCTGATTCAGTAAGTCTGGGCAGGGCCCAGGAACCTGCATTTCTGGCAGTCAACTCAAGTGATCTCAATTCAAAAACTCTACTGACTATACTTCAAAAGACTGATTCCCAAAACTGCTTGCTTGCCCAGCAAAATCTCCTGGGGAGCTTTCCGACAACAGATTCCAAAAGCCCCCAGAATCTGTAATTTTAAAACTCCCTCAGGAGAAGACATACAGCTAGAGTTAGGAATCACTGGGCTAGAATATCTGAATTCACAGTCACAGATTATAAAGTTTCTAGAGAAGCATGGATGTTCTCATTCATGTCATGTATCCCTCAGTCCTTGACTCTCAAAGTCTCCCATTCTCCTTCTGAAGAAGACACACTCACCAGAAGATGCCCCTCAGTGATCCTAAACAAGTTACATGTCTCACTATAAATTCATCAGTTGGTCCTGTGCTTAATTTTAAAGAGTTCTGGCCTCTAACAAGAGCAAGGAGGAAACGTTCCAAGAAAGAATTAGAAAACCAGAATTCTGTTCACCACTCTACCACTTAACAGCCATGTGGGCCTTCAACTAGTCATTTCAACAAACCTGGGCTCTCATCACCTGTTAAGTGAAGGAGTTGGCTAAGGTCACCTCAAGGGCTTTTCTGAGTCTAACGCTCTATTATTCATTCCTTGCATCATAAAATCCATTCCACTCCTCTAGAATGCAGCATCAGCAGGTGTCAAGGACTCTGATGTGCATTTAACAACTCAAAGGGATGGACCGACATCAGCTAGGCCGTACAAGCAGCAGTAACTTCTCATGATGAATGCCTATAGATAGGACACAGGATGAAGCATAAAGCTGGGCATGAGCCCAAAGAGAGTGCCTAAAAAACAACATAATAAATAGAATTTAGGCTAGGGAGAAGATTATTGTGTTTGCTACTGAAGATGTTTCTTAATGTATCTTCCTAACCTTCATTCTATCAAAAAGGTGACATTAATTTGCTAACACCAACACAATCTAAAAATCATACACTCTCTTTTAGGACTTAGGAAAGAGGTGCACACTTTCCTCACCGGATATTCTGTAGCTGAAATACAGTTTCCTAATTCAGCATTATTTAAGTAAGGAAAGATTTAAGAAAAGCGAAAAGGAGGGATTTAAATTTTCTTCCCAAAGAGTGACCCCAGAGTTTTCTTACAACCCAGACAATTAATGCTCACCTTCTACAAAATTAGAACACAAAGAGCTGGCCCAATAGCTCCCCAGAAAGTAGGATAAGTTGGATAATCAGAGAGGGACCAAGGAAATCTGACTTGACCCTAAAAATGGGCACTGATAAGCTGTATAAGCTGGCTAATGCTCCTCACTCACAGGGCAGGGCCCAAATCTTCACAAATTCTTTCAAAACCTTTCTAGACCCATGTTAATAGTAGCTTCTTAGGAAGATATGCCCACATTGCAAAGTGCAACCATTCAAAACCCAGTTTTAGAAATCTACCATTTACTAGACTATTTTGTTCAATATAAATATTTCCTAAGAAATTCAGAATAAAAAAACAAATCTAAGGTAATTTATGCTCGATGTTAAATGAGTCAGACCCTTCTAAGGGTTGAACTCTTAGAAAAACACTTTTAACCCATACTGAGAATAAGATGTCGGTGGGTCACATCAAAGCAGGGTTACTAGAAGAAGAGGTCCTTTGTATTCAGATGTACCTGTCCAACTTTTTATAGTTTATCATGGATCTTCATTTTATGAAACATGCTCATATTTTTTGACATGAACAGGTTATGGAAGAGTTTTCAGATTGTCTGGTAACCAGCTAACAAATGACTTCAAAGTCTTCTGTAGCAACCTACTCAGTGGAAATCTAGTGTCAGGGACATATCCCCCAAAATGAGTTCTGTGGTCAAACAAGGCCAGGGAACTCTAAGTCAAACCGGTTTCTCTACTGCAGAATTTTAACAGTTTTTAATATGCTGATGATCTGCAGTGTGGATCTTAGGAAACTGCGGAGGGCAGCATTTCTCAAACTTGTCTGTCAATGGAACACTTATATTGAGGAATATTTGTGACTATATCTCATGGAATGAAGTTTAGAAAACATCTTTCAATCCTCATGCCCACTGTGGATTTTCTTGGGTACTCCACTTCCTTACCAGAGGTTTTAAACAGAAATTTTACCACGGTGGAGAACTCCGTTAGCCCCCTCTCACTGCAAAACCAATGGAGGGGCGGCAGGAGGGAGGGGGCTGAAAGAAACACACCACAAACATTCATGCAGTTTGCCAGTATCTCACCATGTATTTCAGATTACTCATGCACTGTGGGTCTATTTCCACTGTCCACCACACTACAGTTGGGGAGGCAAAGGGTGTGAAGATACAGAACTCAAACTTACCCTACTGCACCACCTAACAGCTCTAGTAAAAGGTTCACAAGAGAGTAAGATAATTCAAGACTGACCAGAAATGAGAGATGAAAATCTGAGATGTTTCCTGTGGAAAATGCCTGATACAAAGGCTGTATGATTTATTTAATGTTTTCATCTACTCCCAGTATCCTACAAAAAACGTGAGTGTAAATACGCCTTCTTCAAGCATTTTTTTTTTTTAACGGTAGGGACAGCTACTAAGCAATCAAACCAGAAATCACATCAGCTATGTCACAGCCTGCATACCATTATCAGTCATTTATGCCAAAGAGGTTGCAGAATTCACATATAAAGGATAGAGTTTTGCTAAAAAAATAAAGTTCAGTATCAGGACATATATAATAAAAGCCTTTTGTTCTCTACCTGTTCCAACTGTTTAAAAACTGTTTCTTTATAAATTTCGTGTATGCTGCTCACATTGATTTTGGAGAAATCTCATCCATTTGGTT
Organism: Equus quagga; assembly: GCF_021613505.1. NCBI lineage: Eukaryota > Metazoa > Chordata > Mammalia > Perissodactyla > Equidae > Equus > Equus quagga. The sequence continues at coordinate 123,177,210 of NC_060272.1, forward strand.
ATCAGTACTCATAAACAAAAGACAACTCTCCCGGATGATATCATGGTCAACATCTAAGTAACATTAGTAGTTATGATACAGTTATTCAGTATGGATTGATGACAACCAGGTTTTACTTAGTTTTTACTTGGTTTCAATGAGTACGTTTTCTCTGTGAACCTCAATCTGTAGCTCAAGAAAACGTGACTGTGAGGCCAGGCCCAGGCACGCACGGCAAGAACTCACTCACTCATCCTGGAGGGAGCAAGGCCTGCTGGCTTGATACAAGAAGAGCTAACGGTACCATCTCAGAAAAAGTCAAAAGGACCCCAGAAATCACCTAGTGTGACCCTGCCTCTGTCCTCTACTTCGCTTTACCCAAGGGAAACCTGAAGCCAAGAGCCGACTTGTCCAAGGTCATATGACTAAGTAAAGTTCAGACTCCTGGTCCAACTCGTCACACTGCCGAATACACAATACCTAGCAATACCTAACAGAATACCTAGATGTACAAACTGTATTTTTTACTCATTTCAAGTAGTTTTATATGTTTGGTTATAAGCCATGTAAAAGCAATTTGATATACACAATCACTCACATTTAACAATAACATGAAAATGCTAAGGAGTCTGTCTACACTTAACTCCATACATTTTCAGTGTCTGAAAACAATGCCTGCAGGGAGCAGTAACCTTTGTATGCCAAGAACATGCTCCTTAATTAAGTTTTGGCTTATTCTAAAAATTAGGTCAAATCTTACAAAATACTAAGGAGATTTTCCACTACCTAATATTCAAAATGTACCATCATTAAAGGCCTAATTACCCATCCCTTTCATTCTTATCTTTATAAGAGGAGCACTCATACACCACTTTTTCCTCTCCTTGACAGGGAACAGAACATAAGATCTCGCTACACTCAAACTCTATCAGCGCAAATATTTACACACTGACAACATGAATATTACCATTTACTCTGTCATATACATTACAAGCAGAAGGCCCATACAGACTTCAGGGAAAGGACATTTAAGAGGTCTTTTTCCTCTCCCAAACACAATATTCTCCTTACATCTCATTGCTGAAATGCTAAATCATGTAAGCTCAGAGAACCAAAAACTAAAGGTTAACATGACACTTGCTGCCAAGACACACGTACACTTCTAAAACATTTTTCAAAGACATTATTGCACATTCTGAGTATACAAAAGTCTAGTTATAATATATACTGCCAATAAAAATATTTTATGCATTAAAAGGGAAATAAAACTCTTAAAACTAAGTTTCATACTGCTGATGCAGTGTAACAGAATACCTAGATGTACAAACTGCAGCAATGAATGGTTTACAAGTAGTAAACTTATTATTTTCTCACAATCCTTTAAATGTGAGTAACCTACATAAAACTGCATACCTGTTATTTTGTCTCTTACAAGCTTACAGGACTCTATCTCACCGATGCTCCCAAAAAGACTCTTGAGCTCCTCCTGTGTCATGTTCTGAGGAAGGTAGTTGACTATTAAGTTGGTCTTGCTGTCCTCTGTGTTCCCAGAGTCAACTGGTGACGAGCAGTTATTGTTGATGGTGGTTGGACCATTGGCCGTGTTATTGCAAGTTGGTCCATTAGACAGTTGTGTTTCCATGGCAGCAATTACCTGCTGAAAACAGAGAAAATAAGAAATGTCAGAATTCATATTGCACAAACTATTTGAGATGCCATCCAAGAATTTAAACACTTGTCACTAAACACAAGTCGTTCTGCTGAAATTACAACAAAGCTCCAACAAAAAGTGCAACACCTACGCTAATTTTTACAGCATATTAAGCTATTCAATTTAAGAACACAATTATACTTTCACATACATAGTCCATACATGCACATAAGCACAATTTAAATCTTAAACATTCTCTAGAACCGCATTCTGGGTCTATTCACATACCCTTACTCACCTGCAGTGTCCACTGACTTGAGGAAATTTAGTACCAAAGGGCACAGAATTGAACCCTGACTAAAAATCATACAAGAAAATAAAAGTGATTAACATGCTACCAAAAACAAACCAAAAAATGGTCTACCTCACTTTGAAGAGATTTTCAGTTAGCCTAAGAGTTTCAATATTCTAAAACTGACAGACATCCATTAACTTAAAATCAAGGAGCAAGAGTACTTTAAAAAAAATATAAATTTGTCAACATGTACTGTTTTGGTTACATATGGAAAATGTTTTTGATTAACAATATCTTATACCTCTAATGTTGGTAAGAAATAAGAATCGTCTCAGCTGTTATATCTTAGGGCATGAAAGGAATTTATAGGATAACTTGGGAAAGAAGCTAACGTACACTTAGTGTACACCTTGTAGAATCTAAAAGTCATTCTTGTCAACCTTGGCAACTAAAGATCACCAACAAGGCAACTGTCTATAGCATCAAAATAAAATCCCCAAATAATTCAATATGATATTTTGCTTTGACTCTGACTTTAAAGGAAAAAACAAAACCCTATCCAATCCACCAAAACAACAACATAAATATATCAACTTCTGCAAACAGACCAGCCCAAGAAATTTTGATTTGAGCATATGAGCCTGTTGAAAATGCCAGTAAGTAAGGAACCTACACACTTCAAATACAGGATAAACAGCAGTCAGGGAAAATGGCCTCAAACTGTTCAGGGTACTCTAAAAATCACTTATTAAGCAAATTTGGATCTGGTGTCCTAAAAAATCAATCCTATGCCCTTTGAGCAAAAGAGTCACAAATCACAACCCCAAATTTTCTAAAATCATCATCCAACAACAATCTACTTTGGACAGCCAAGACTGGGGGGAAAGCATCACTGAAAGGATTATCCATATTTATCCAATACATCTCTCATCTCCACAAAGAACTCCTTCTCAAACTGATAATTCTAAAGTGATGGGACGTTAGTTTCAGGGAAGTTTTAATATATAAGGCAAAGAATTTGAGGCAAAACAAAAAAAGCAAAGTAGAGGGAAAGAGCGTTACAAGAAAGGAGAAAAAAGAATCTTTTAAAAAGCATATTGCCTAAGAAAAATACAAGGGCCCAACAGTGGCTATGCCTATAGGAAGAACTCTCTACTGCCAAGAGATGTTTATAAAGAAGGCAGCACAGGACAGACTGAGACTGGTCAGAGTGGACAGAATCCGTGTCATCATGATAAACAATAGAAGACACAATCCAGGCTATCCATGAGTATCAAACAACCGAGAACCCCTCCATGACTTCACCTCCTTTTCAAAGAAACACGTATTTATTCTACAAGCTGCAAACTCTCTCTCTCCAGTAAGTTTTCTCAGGGAATACTTAAAGGAGTAAAGGAAAATAAAGAAATCTTTGGAAATCTGTATGAAAAATATCTGAAACAACTCAAAATATGTACTTTATTATAATTAACAAATTTATCTGAAACTGAAAAAGGAGGTTTCAGATTACCTAATAAAGCATAACTGTTTCGGTTTGTGGAGTATTAGCTGTGGGTCACTTCTCGCAGCAAAAACTTGAGGGATTAACCTTTGCCCAGAAGTTATGAAAACAATGAGTTGCAAGATGAAAGTGGCCAAAACCAATTAAAACAAATTGCTATTCAAAAGTCAGGATATATTTAGAAACTATATAAGCGCCCCAAATATGAGATTCGGACTAAAGCTCATTGGGATAGCATTTGAAATATAAAGTGTTCATTGACTGAAATTAGCAGGATTTAGCAAGGACAACAAACACTCCTCACTTAATTGCACATTTATTTCCATGTTCAGGTGGCAAGAATGAGCTCCTAAGCCAACATTCAAGTGAACAGCTGCAGTAGGCTGTGTGCGCTGAAAATTACAGCATCTCTCAGCTATAGGACCATCTGCTCAGAATAAAATGATACTAATGTGCTATATTTTACAAATAATGCATATTCCATTGATAGGCTCAACACAACTGTTCACAGAATGCAAACTCTTTCAACAGTTACTGGGCAAATAATTTTCAGCCAGATTTACAGTTTCAACAATGTTTTTTTTTTGAGCATCAGGAATTGTAAATAACTTCAAAATTTAGTAACCAAAAAAATACATAGTAAACAGAATTTAAAGAATTACGGTAACTTAGTATTCAGACCATACCAAAACTTTTTTTTTTTTTTTAAAAAAAGCTTGTCACTCTTTTGAGTCTGCACTAAATCCTAATTTCGATTATAAAAAATCACATACAAAAGCATGGTTCTGATGCTACATATACCACTATGGATAAAATTGCAATGTGCTTTAAGTCCTAATGATGGCCATACCGCAATAGGTTAAATGTAATAATTAGAATGCCAAATGAAAAGTTCAAGTGTTTGGTATGGCCTCAGCACTCCTGCAACATGCTAAAAAAGGTAGCCTACAGAATTTAAGAAAATTCCCACAGACCCCGGTCCAAGGCTCTGCTGCCCACGAACCACTTCTAAGCAGAGAAGCCACATCACACAGTCTGACTGCCATGTTAGTTTGGAGTTGCCGTCTGCAATATGGACACAAAAAGTACCGTATGTTAGATGAGCAAGATAATGCAACAAATCAGTTTGTACAAAATTTACAGTGTTTGTATTGATATTCCCAGCACGTCCATGCAGTGTGGCTTAATTGAATTTGAGGCAATTCCAATCTAATCTTTCCAAATTCACTTTAACATGTCGTTTTCTTGCACAAATTAAGCATTTTTAATTAAGAGCCTGATTTTAAAACAGTATTAACTAGTTACCTTGGCATCTATCCTAAAGAACTAACCTTACACATCTCAAAAATTTTTAAAAATAATAATAAAATGAAGCAAAACACTGCATGCTGTCCTGTCTCTTAAGGATGTGGGAGAAGGGAGGAAAAGTGAATGAAATTTTGTAGTGAGGAAAGGCAGCCATGCAATTCATAAGTGAATGCTTTGCATAAAAGCACTCGTTCCCCAAAATATCAGAAGGGCATTAAGAGAAGCTATATTTGCCCACACTGTTATGTTATACTATAAATGATCCTTAATCCTGGGACTTAAAATTAAAAGCGAGTCGAAACCCCGTGAGGTTATTCTGCCACTATAGTTAAACCGCTCTCTAACAGTTTCATTGAGAATTGTTCACGTATACTAAGAGGCAGTAAACCAGCATCTTTCAATTGAAATAATTGGACCAATAAATAGGATTGTTTGGAGTAATGCTTGTATAGGATGTCAGCTTTGTCCCTGAACGAAATCAAGTGAACATTTTTTAATATGTAAATTGTAAACCCAGCACGATTTGAAATTAGTGCTGCTATGAGGCCTCCAATATAGTTAATGGGCCATTTTCCACTTACACAACTTGCCCGAATACTAAACAGAGCCACCGACATTGGCACAAAAGCCAAAGTTTACATTTTAGCCACACATGCAGATGCTTTAAATGGTCAACATAATATTCAGAAAAACTCAGTCTCTGACAATAAACAATGAGCAACAAAGGAGGGCAGAAAACACCTTTTACTTGAGGATTTACAATTAGAAAAATTTCAACCTTAGAGTTAAACCTGGCTGTGATTTGATGCAAGCGACCACATTAATAACCTGTAACAACGGATTCCATTTTCTGACATCTACCAAAAGGGTTTAACATACTCTTTACAGGATGCCATGAAAATGTTTTACTCTTCTTCCTTTCTCCCACTGTTGCCAAAGAACGCAGTCTGATTCTATATTATTAAAAAAAAAAAAAAAAACCCACTATAGTTGAACTCAACCTGTGAAAAAACAAAGTGCTTTTATACCCATGAAATATTTTGCCAAGAACCTAACTGTGGTTAGACTACATGGGTAGAAGAAGAGGACCACACCCAACAGGTTAACCCAAGCTTAAATTTACATCCCGAATGTCCTCAGGAGTTAGTCTTTAAACATTCTTCACTACATAAAACCACAGAGTCAACCGTAACGGCCTCAGTCCTTTCTATTCCACAGAAGGCGCACACTAATGAGCCAATCTATTAACAGCCCTCTTTCTGAAAGCCCCAGGGACGGGGACAATCACTTCACTGCACCAACTAGCTAGGAAGGCTGTGTATGGAAAATGATTCTATTGTACTTTTACATTTCAAGCACCCCAGATAGTTCCTCTGCTTGAGGCAGACACATACCTTTATGGGAAGTTATAAATAAGTTGCTCACATGGCCCTCAACCTTTATGCTGGCCAACAATTCAGTTACTAAAAATGTAAAGCTACTTCCCCTTCACTTAAGGACGGGCGATTCTGCTCTACTCAATCTACCACAGACAACCGGGCTGTGCACTATTTATAGATTCTACTGGCTCTGAAACTCTTTGGAAGAGAAAAAAGGCCATATTCCAGCAACACAGAACCATTAATTTTAAGGCTTAAAAAAATAATGTTTGAATATATGTTCATGTCTTAATTTAGATGTCAGTTGTGCCAATTGAGACTGCTTTTTCTCCTGTTATTCTCCATGTAATAATTTATGAAAAGGCACTTGAGCATAGATCAATCTAGAATATTCTAAACTTTCCCAGGGCTCCAAGAGCTAATGATGAGGTGTTAGTTTGGTAAGAGCGTGATTTTACTGGGAGGAGGGGGAGTGGCCTCTGTTTTCACACTCACACAATTTACTTTTAAAAATCCGTAAAAACTTTTTAAATTGATTTTTTTCCCTTTTTATTTAAATGGCCCTCTATGTACTTTAATTTCTAAAGTTTCTTACAACAGTGGATTTTTAGGAAACCAATGCTGCTGCTGGATTTCTCATATCTGGGACCACGGTTTTCTGGTCATAAGAAAGAAAAGGAAAAGTCCTTATTTTCCAAACTTTGTAATAAAAAATTCTGAAAACCACAGTTATCAGCTTCTTTCCTGCAGACAGCCACCTAACAAGGCAGACTGCTAATGAAAAACATCCTAAATATATCCTGAGAATTCTCATTAAGTACAACGTCTGCAAGGGAAAAAAAGGTGTCCAAGACCTAGAACCCACCTGATTTGGGGACCAGACCCCTGCAGGTTAAAGTCATAGCAGGAGTGCCGAAAGGGTCACTGCACATCCCCTGACAAGGCCTGCCCCTCTGCATGGGCCGCTCCATTGCTATGGTTACCAGCCTGATCTGGACCCTCATCTCTCTTCTGGACCACTGAATAAGAGCATCCCAAAAGGTCCCTCATCATCCTAATCCACACTAACCCCAGACAGATATTCCTAAACCCTCAACAGATAGCTCCCTGCTGCCTATCAAATTAAGTAGGAACTACTCAGTATGAACAGTATAAACAGCTGAGACCCTCTCTAACTACTTTTCCCAGCCCATTTATTCAAGCACCTAAAAGTCTGAACCACTCTTTGTGCCTCAAACATTCATAGTACATGCAAAGCTGTATGTCCCCTGACTTTGCTCAGGCAGTTCCACCTGCCTGGAAGGGCCTCAGCCATACCCACCCTATATCCATTTCCGGGGTTTGTACAGACTAAGCATTCAAAAACATATGTAAGGACAAGAACAGTTCCTTTAAAAGAACTGGAGCATGAAAGGGCGATCACCTCCCTAAATGCACGCAAACTTACCAGCTTGTTTTTCTATCCCACCTCAAGTATTTCAAAGCAGAGATAATTACGAAAGCATTATTTTCAATTTTTGGCACACTCCATCAGCCACCCTCACCCACTGAAATCCATATTTTTGTTAAACGGCGTAACAAAGCAAACTATCTTGAGTGATCACTTGTGTATTTTTATTCCAAGAGCCTATCACACCAACTTGCCAACTACAAAAAAACTGGAAGCCAAGACAAATCCAAAAACATGGTACACGTGGTAGCTCCAAGTCTCTGGCCAGCAGGGTTACTGAGATGTAGCATCTGGAACCTGGGTCTAACTTGAGGAAAATGGCAGAGGCAGAGGTATATGTGAAAAAACTAAGCAGATTTTAACAAAAAGATGTTTAAAAATCCGTAATAATTAAGTTACAGATCTCCAACAGTTTTAATTTGATACAGACTAAAAAGTTTAAGCAAATATAAAAGGTAGCATCTCTAAAAGGAATCATGGCTATAGTGAAGGACAACCATCTCTCTCACACTCAAAGGGCCCAGCTTGGACAGTGACCTTAGTCTGGACACTTATTTGCAGCCAGAGGGTTCTCAATACCTAGAGTAGCACAGAACCAGCATAGCGCAGTCTTTCCCTTGACCACATCAAACCTCTCTAAAGGCCAAGTTACAAGATAAACAGAAGCCACTTGTCTCTAAACTTTAAGATCAGAACCTAGCAAAATAAAGACAGAAACCTTGGTCAAGAAACATCTTGCTTTGGGGAACTCAAAGCAGGGAGCTAAAGCACTGCAATAATAAGTGAAGTGAGTAATGAGAACTTAGATACATACGAGAACTGGGTAAGCAACTGATGGGGTCACCTATCCAGCAGACGCCATTCCTACAGAATACTGTTTTATCTTTACCACTAAAATGGGATTTAAGGACACGTTTCAGCTTTACTGAATTAAGCAACAGAAGAGTCAATCAAGCACTAAAATCATGAGGCTGACGTGTCAGCTACAAGAATGAGCCATTTGTTTGTTTTCTTTAAACCTCTTCACTTTGCTTTGTGGTTCCTAAAATAATAAAGCTTTGTGGCTTTAAACTTCATGGGGCTTCCTCCATCCTAGAATCCTGGCAACTCCCCACAGAACCCCCACACCATTTTAGCTGCCTCACCAGCTCTATGGATGCCTCCGCCTTGTGAAGCTCAGATTTTTGGCTTTGGGGCTAACAAGGGTCCAAGAGCTGCCAAAGACAATGCACCGAACAGCTGCAGGAGTCACAGGGAGAATGTTCTTTGGCAGTGAACACTAACATCTCTCTGTCTCTTGGCCCTTGACGGCTCCTACAGACCAACTACGGACTCTTTCCAACGCCAGTCTTTCTGACGTTTTGTAGTTCTAGAGCTGGCAGGATTAAAAACTTCGAGGTTAGAGAGTAAAGCTAATGAATTTAGGGGTCCCAAGTCCTTCCCTTCATTCTAGGTCCATTTTCAGGCATCCAGGCTAGGCAACAGGAAAGTAAAGATATGCTCAGAAAGATTTGCTTAAGCTTCACACACTGTTCATTCATCCATTCACTCAACAAACATTTGTACATAACTCCCAAGAGCTAAGGACCATCCTGGGTACTTGAGATACAGCAATGAAGAAGTACCCTGGAGTGTATATTTACAATGGGAGGTGTGTGCAGCAGACCAATAACGAACATATGTAAGAAAACAAGATATTAGCTAGAAGGAAGTGTGCTTTGGAATAAAAGAAAATGCAGAGTAAGGGGGATTGAGTAAGGGGATTGAGAATGTGGAGATGGGGGAGGGGTAGTTTGCAGGATTAAGCAGGAGGCCTCAGTGAGAAGGTGAGCTTTGAGCTAAAGTTTGAAGGAGTTGCAAGCTAGCCACTATGGTAGATAGAGTAATGGTCCACCTTAGATGTTCACATCCTAACCCTGAAATCTGTGAATATGGTATGCTGCATAATGCAAAAACTTGGACATAAATTGAGCCATTTTACAATAGAGTCAGAGCAGCCATTCCAGACGAACTATCTTGTTCGTCTTGTTCCTTGAATCTGGAAATGGGACAACCTTTGGACTGGGCCAAAACAGCAACTGTTTTATAAGCAATTGTTTGAGAAGTCAGACATCCTGATCACAAGACTGATGATTGTGGACTTTCTGAAGATAGAATCAATAACCAATCATGGACAGCCAAGAGTAGCTCAGGTTGTCAGTACTGATGAACTCTTCTTAAAAACATCTTACCTCATCTTCCCCCTTCTCCCCATAAAAACCCTGAACCCCTCCTGTAATCAGGACACTATTTGGGTTTCTTCCTGAATCTGTCTCCCCAAATTCCAATTCTGTGCTCCCAAATAAACACTCTGCCTCTTGAACTGGTTTCTGATTTTTATAGGCTGACAATGACAAAAGGGATTTAAATTGCAGATGGAATTAAGGTTGCTAATCAGATGACCTTGAGATAGGGAGATTATCCTGGATTATCGAGGTAGGCCCAATGTGAACAGAAGAGTCCTTACACAGTCATGCATCCATTAAAGATGAAGGTATGTTCTGAGAAATGCACCATTAGGCGATTTCATTGTTGTGCAAACATCGTAGAGTATATTTACACAAACCTGGATGGTATAGCCTACTATACACCTACACTATCTAGTACTAATCTTATGGGACCACTGTCATTTTTGCGGTCCATCGTTGACCTTTCCAACATCGCAACATCATCATGCGGTGCATGACTGTAACCTAAAAGAAGCATCTACAAAACAGAGAAGAGGATGTCAGAAATTGATTCGTAACCTAGGAGAGCTTCTTTAAAGCTGTCAGGATTGAAAATAAGAAAATATCTCAAAGTTCCCTCCAAAGGTTTAAGGCAAAGTAAATGAAGGTAATGAGCACAAGTTACATTTTGTGAAATGGAAGTAAACTTTAAAATCTATATTCTTCCACAGGGCCATTTATATACCTCCACAGTAGTGAAGGTTAACTTAGGAGTTAACCCAATCTTGGTTACAGGCTGGAATACACTACTTTCTAGTGATGAATCATTCCAACCTCATTCTTTCATTCCATCCTCAGTGGGCCTAATTAATTTCCATGCCATTATTTGGCTATAGAACCTAAAAAGGGATATGAGTATAATAAGAATAAAATCAACTACTCCCACAGTTTTGTAGCAGAGTTCTTGTTTGGTATAGGCAGATAAACTTGAATTGCTGAATTAAGACAGTTAACATAGTAATCAACACAGAAATTGGATTATCTTCACATTATTCTACAAAAGTCACAGCTAAGGGGAACCCCCTCAGGGTAGTAAAAAATTGTGAAAGGCTGATTGGAAATCCTTAAATTAATCCCTGTAGTTGAGGATTTTCATTAGGTAGGTTAAAACATAGCTCCTCTGCAGAATATAGACACTAAAATACTGTCATATTCAAGCTCCAAAACAGAAAGTATGCCTAGTCTTAAAGGGAATAAAATATAAGACAAGGAAGGCTTACAGTCACAAATACCGTTTTTAACTCACGAAGGCTACAAAGGGCCACAATACTCCATCTGGCCCCTAAGGTTAACATTTCCCCTTCACTGTCATTTAGCAAGACTTTCAGATAGAAAACCAAAAACCACCGAGTTTAACCCCAAGTAGTTGTATACGAAAACAAAGGTATCCAAAATGTCAACAAAACAGGGTATATTTTCTTAATAATGTTGGGAGGCTACAAACATTTCAGGTGAACTTCAGAGAAACTGAAAATAAAGAGAGGCTACCCTCGACATATAAAATCCTGTAACACATTAATGCATTGTGGAGAGCAGAATAACGGGCTCTCCCCACCGTCCACTGTGCGAGTATAAACCTTGATCAATACAGACGGCTAGCTCCCTTCCTCTCTGAAAAGGGGATCATCTCACTGGTATTCACCTATGAAATGTCTTTTTCTTTTCAGCTGATGTTTAAAGTCCTGCCGTTCCCAAGAGATACATACTTTTGATTTAGAAATATGACTATGAATTATTTAGTACGGAAAGTTGGAGCATCTTAAAAAACAAGATTCACACAAAGAAAGATACTTTATTTCCTTTGGCCCACCTCTTATCCTTCCTCCCAAAAAGCCTTCTTTAAAAGCTACATCCCAGCTACAAAAAAAACCTAGGTCCATCTGTGACTTCTGATGTAATTAAGCTCCTGGTTATTCACTAAATTTCAAGAGGGGAAGGGGGGGGGGCAAGAAGTGGCATTCAATTAAAGTGTTATTTCTACTCCTAGTGATTCCAATTTGGGGTGGGGGCCTGAGTGGAGGATCACAAGGAAATTTCTGGTTAATCTGCTGCCTAAGAATGTGTATAAGAGTTAATACTTTGAAAAACACACACACGCACAAAGTAAGTTAATGCTATACGCTACGGAGCAAGTAAGGCCTTTCTTAGCTTCAGACTTTGTATGTAGCAGGCACATACACCCAATCCCAGATCTCAGATAACCTAACAGGGAAGGGAGTCAAGGTGCTTAGGTGCCCTGTCAATGACTGTCACTTCAATGTTCGTCAGGCTTCTCACTGTGCAAGTTACCTTAATATCACTAAAGTAAAGTGCATTTTAAATAAATGCTTAAGGATCTCTCAAAATACACTGGGGCAAGTGCCCCCCACTGTATAAATGAACATTGAAGCAGGTGTGTGAGCATCTATATGCATATAGAACCTACTTATGTATGTCATACATATTTCCAAGAGCTGATGAGAAGCAGTATCAATCTCCCAGAAGTTGACGTGGAGAAAGGGGGAGCATATGAAATCACAGACAACATTTTAACATAGGAAAATTTTTCTTAAGACTCAAAGCACAAAAGTGTCTAGCCTTTGAATTATTTCCACTCTGATAAGAGGGAGAGGTGATCAAGAGGTCTGTTTTCTTTAAAAGCTTTAATTATATACATATAATTTAGTCAGATAATATGTCAAAGCACTTTACAAATTCTGCAGTGCTAAGTGAATATCGGGGCTATTATCATTATTGTTGGACAAAGGAAGATGCTTCTTTTAAAACGTTCATAGAGAATGTGCTTATCTGTCTCTTAGGTTAAGGCTTAGTCTTTTTTTTTTATTTAAATATGTCTAAGTGGGCAACAAGGGTGCAGACTTGTGTTGGGAGCTTCTTAATATAAAAAGGGAACACTGTGGACAGGAAGTACAGCACGCAGACTTTGCTCCATCATGACTGTCGACTCCTGTGCAGGGCCTCTGAGGCAGATGCTATGTTAAACTACATTTAGCACACAGTCACAAATGGTGACTAAGGAGGATAAGAATTTTTACTTGAAATGCTGCAATTTTTAACCCCAGACCTCTAGACTATATTTAAATATATACAGGGCTAACAGCCTAAGTGTTTCACATCAGAATTACAGCCTTGTCTATTTTAATTTACCTTACTTTAAAAAGTGTACACACACACACATGAGTACACGTGCCTTCCATCCTCCCCAACTTGGTCTTCCCATCCTCAGCCTCCAGGAATTTTAATATTTAAGATTAGAAATTGCTATCTCACTGTTCCTTTTGCTGAGAACTCCAAGGATGATACAAGCATCTTCTACCTATATTCAGATCTATTATTTACAGGACAGGGAGAAGGGGAGTGCAGAGTCGCATCCATGATTGTCCTCTAGAGTCTAGACTGATAATGTGTATAATGAGATGTATCACATGGTGTCACAGTTTCTACAATTCACAGATCATGGAAATGACTCATACACATCCATCCACAACTGTACAGTCTCCTGCCATCTTTCTCCTATTATGATTTTTAAAATGACCTGAATTTAAACATTCTTTTTTGAAGCCTGCACTAACTTCGGTTTTAAGAACCCATTTAATTAAAAGAAAATAAAAATAAATAAGGCATCCTCCTGAACTCTCCACAGGATTTGGATATCTTTTGCTACGGGAAAGAGGTTCAGATTATCTGACTGCCTCCTGTAGTAGATTTAATGAAACCCACTACTAAAAGAGGGCAGGGGAAAGTTGGGAAGAAAAAGAAAGCAGCATTTATTGATTTCTTATTCCAGGCAAGGCCTCAAGCTAGGTATTTTACAAACAAAATCCCACTTAATCCTTTTGTGCACTATGAGCTATACACATTATCTTCAGTTTACAAATGAGGATTTCAAAGCTTCATGAATCCATAAAGCTACTATTTAGTAGAGAAACTGGGATTTGAAGCCAGTGCTAAGACTCCACGTAAAGCCTCCTAAATGATGTCTCTGCTTCTAGGCTCACCCCTTCTCCATCCCATCCTCCATCCCAGAGCTACAGTGATCTACCTAAAACAGTCAGTATCCCATGACCGTTTCTCTCTAAGACCTTCAGTGCCTCCACACTGCCCACAAAGCAGCAACTCCACTCCGCAGTGAGGCATCCAACTTGACCTGGTTCCCACCTCCTCTCCACGGATGCCCACCACTCCACACTGCACACGAGGCTCTAACCAATGCCCCATGGTTCCCCCCACGCCCAGGCTGCTTCCCACTGTTACTCATGCTCTTTTCTCCGCCTGCCAACAGCCTCACTACCTTTCTTCTTCTGGTAATGAAAACATCCTCAGCACTTGAAAAGAAGGCACAACGCCTCCAGGAAGCCTTCTGTGAACTGCTGAGCTGGGCCAGATACTCCTCCTCTGTGCTCCTGTCTGCCCATGCACTCACCTTTGTCTCCTCAGCAATGACCACGCACAGAGATCCATAAAGAGAAAGAGCATCGATGCCGTGAAGTGCAATTCAAGGTGGTGAGCAAATAAAATTCTCACTTATTTACGGGATTTTTCATGTGGTTTCACACTCCCCGCCAAGCAGGAAACTTGCCAGTGCAACTACATTTACCTGGAGGAGCCAGTCAAAGACACCTCAGGTTGTTAATAAAGGGAAAGGCAGACATAGTAGGCTGCCATGCCCCTCACTAACACACCCACACACCCCTTTCCAGATACACTTACTAATTCTTATATTATAGGCTCAAGCTTCAAGTCGAATCAGCTTTTTCTCTAATCCCTAGCTACAAGCCTTTGGAGGGAGAGACGGAAGGGGCCTACTGTCATTACATCACAGTTGAAAATAAGCAAACCTCACCACCTATGTGAAAAACCAAGAGCACACCAGAAGTTCACTCCCTCTCTCTTGCAGCCCAGCCAAAGTCTCACAAAGCTGCCGTACAGAAGAAACAGCCAGGGCCAGAAAAGCAACATCCCTGATTCACTGGGTGGGACCGGCACACCGTGCCAGACTCTAGGAAAACAAGGATGCCCCAAACATACTCAAATTCCACCTCTCATGGAGCTTCTGAGGAACCACACCTGCACCCAGAGAAATCAAGGCTTCCAAGGCAGTCTTTAAGAACCCACAGCCAGGAATAAGAATCTCTCTGGACGACCTCGGCTAAATATTGTGCTTCTAAGAAAAAGATAAAAGGGCAAAGGCATTGCTGCTATGGCAACTACCACCTCTAACTTAAACATCTGAGCTTGGACACATATTTCAGCAGAAATGAAGCATTTTGCTTCCCAACGTTTAAAATGCCAGAGAACGATAGGAGATTGTGCAGAGCTTTCACATTTAAACATTAAACTGGATGTCTGCCTCATTATGAAAATTTGAAATTACCAAGAAGCACAAGCTAAAGTTTCTCGGATTTAGGACTGCTAAGTGTTTCTTGGTACCCATTTCCTGCTATACATTTATCCCACATAAAGAGCAAGTTTCTTTAAAAGAACTCTCTCAGTATAGCAGATTTAATACGTAAATTGCTTGGCAGTAAATACACAGTATTTTATTGCGGACAAGACTTTCAGAAAGTAGGTACTTTGGAACGGGCAATATGCTAGTCTAGAGCAGTTATGACAGCAATCTCTTTCAGATCAGCCTAAAAGGAAAGAAATTTTTACCATCATCTACTACTTTAATCTCAGGTGGATTTGGAAAAAAAGGATCCTCAAGCCATTCTTGAGGCTATGGCCCCAAACCCAAATTTTTCACTCTTTTTCTGTAAAGAGAGCAGAAATCTACACAAGTGCACTCTTTCTTAGACTTCAGAGTTCCTTGACTTGATTTTGATTGCCGCTCTCTGGCTGAGAATCCTCACTGTAAGGGGAGTGGAATTGTTTAGAAACGTGATTTTCCTATACCCTCAGCCCCACCCAAGCAGGCTTGTTAAAGCCACTCTGTGTCAGGCTAACAGCCAAGATTCACAGCAAGATCCAAGGACTGCAGGCCTTGGAACGGAGTTAACGAGTCAGGACACTATTTTTCATTCTCCATCTCGAGAAGAACAAGAACAGGGGAAGGGAAGCATTGAGGTAGAAGCAGGAGTAGTAAATTAAGACTGGAGAAAACTTCCACTGCATTGTAACACTCATTAGAGTGAATTTCACTGACATCAGATCAAGAAAGAACAATTATGCATCACTGGCCAAGACACAGCGGTATTTCTCCAAAGTAACTTCTTGTTCTAACTGAAAATGACCTATATCTTGACTTGCTGAAACTAAAGACAGTTGGCCTCCTATATTAAGAACTGACCAAAATGCAAACAAATGAATCCTCTTATTTATCTGTCAAGGTTGGCTACACATTAACTAACACCTACTACTCAACATGGCCAACAAAAACAACAACAGCTGGGTGTCCACTTTCGACATTCTTCATGGTATAAACTTGATCATACACCCAATGGCATGGTGAACAAGGCTCAAGAGTGGCTCTAACTAGCAAGAAGAAAAGTTGGGGAGAGAGGGAGCCACAGAGCATAAGGAGGGAAACAGTCAAAAGTCTTGCTAATTAAAGTATTATGCATTCAAATAAATAGCAGGATCCAATAGCCACAGTAGTAAAACCAAAAATAAAATTAAAAGACAACAATGGACCCTGCTTCGTCTACTAAATCAAAAAGAGGTTACAGATCACATCTGAAAAAAGGACTAAGGAAAGGGGCCCAAAAAAGAGTCATCAGTAACCACATATGATCATGCACAAGCCTCTTGGAGGAAAGGCAACAGATAGGTGGAATCAAGCAGTAGGGCAATGAATGCTTCTCAAGATCTCCAGGCCAGAGTCCCAAATGGAAGCCAGCGGGTTGATTAAGTCTGCAAACATGTTATTTGGTCCATCCAATGTCTTTTTTTTAATCAGTAGTGTTCAACATTTAGAACTTTATCCATTTGGCAATTTCACATTTAAAAATAAAAAATTCTTCACATAAAAATTTTTCACATAAAAAAATTCTGCCTTCTATCTGAAAAAAAAAAGACTGGCAAGAGAGGCCACATTTCCGCAGAGCTATTAGCCAGCAGGCTATCCTTTAAATGGACCATGTTCTCCACAGTTCTCCCAATACCAGCTTTACTCCTTTGCCTAAATGTCCTGGTCCCTGCAAGAGTTGGGTCTCAAGTAAAACATCAGATTAAAAGTCAAACATGCTGAAGGATGCACAGCTTGCCATCATGGTGGCGGCGGTTCAGAGACCAGAGAATTGGTGTGTGGGTGGGGGACAGAAATGACAAGAATCCCTAGTACGAAATGCTTGAAACTTCCCTGTAGACACAGCACAGAGGTACAACTAACGATGGGCTGGAGAAGGGCTGAATTAATCGTACCTACTTTGACCCATCATATTCATCTGAACTCAGGATGTTTAATTTTTGACCTAATCATCTATGAATATTCCACTGAATAACCATAACAAAGAATGACGCACTCTAAAATGAGATCCATGTTGCATGTGATACTGTTCTGGATTGGGACTAGAAGGCCATCTCGTCCACAAAGAATTAAGTCCATCCTGTCCCTTCTGGAGGTTGAGGAGAAAGCCCTGACTGAAGACCGGCTGCTTCACCCACAGGGTGAAAGCTCCCATTGGGAGCTGGTTGATGGAACAAACACTAGAGGGTAGGCTGAATGCAGTCTCCCACGCCCCTCGAAGCCGCTATGTTGTTTTTACAGTGTTTAAAGCAAAAATCGCCCCTAGCTCTATTCGGCAATATTAGAACAATTACAATTTGGTTAAAATCCTGAGGTAATTAATTCACCATTCTTTCCAATTCTCTAGGAATAGAGAACTCTCCCAAAATAGAGGTCTGAACTAAGAGTAAGAGCCACCACCACACAATACATAATAATAGAGTCCCAAGAATCTCCTGAACTGAGAAGTCTGTTAGCATTGAAAGTTTCAGTAACTCAGGCAGAGACTAGGAGAAAACTATACTTTTCACCTCTTCTTGTTAACTAAAAGCCACAGCTAAAAATAAAAAGCCAGAGGAACTGCGAAATTGAGGGTTTTATAGGGCACATTAAATTATTCTGTATCAACTGCAAATCTTTAAGGTCACCGGGTAGTACTTTGATGCAATTGATTTTTTTTCCAGAATCCATAGTAATTTTCCTTAAAAAAAAAAAAATCCTCATGAACTTCCAGTCCGATATCTATTACGAGGGAAGGAGGTATGGCTTCCTAAATGTATAAAACATACTACCCATTCTGCAAAACCTCAGAGGCAACCGACGTCAATTCTCTCTTCTTCCAGGGCTGTATTATAAAAGATGAACTGGGAACAGGTCAACATTTGGCATTAAATAGCAGTACATTATAATAATCAATTTATATTTATTTATAAAAATGACGTATTAGATTCCAAAGCAAAAGCATTCAAATAATAGAAACTTACTAAAAAGAATCTAAAATTCTCATATTTTATTTAAATAAAAACACTGGCAAGTATTTATGTTCTCACCTGACAGCTACTTGTTATTAACCCTTACCAAGTTTTTATAGGCTAATAAACTTTGAAAAATGGCTTTTCACATACTAAATACCTCTAACTGGACAAAAGTTTAAGCATCGAGTCTTTATGGGTCTTTACATAATCACTTCCTCGTGATATTTTTGGTCAATTTACTGTGACCTTATAAGAGTTCAACTCTAGGATACACGAATATCAGGTAACAGATCACCTCGTAGCTCACATCATTAATTTACGTAGGCCCGCACTAAGATCATTAAGGGCCAAGGTCACAGAAATCAACACTGTGGATCAGTCTAAACTCAAATCAAAATTATCATGTGTAACACACAGCAGCTCCCAAGTATAGCTACTGTTTCCCATATCTAAAATACCAGAACGAAATGCATCTATTTGCATGAAAATGAAGGCTTCAGTTCATGTCTTCAGAGATGGCCAGGTATATCAAGGTCATGAAAAGAGAGATAAGGCTCACTGCTACGCAGCAGGCAGGAGAAATGTGGAATTTAAGCTTTCACATCAAGCAAAGTCGAGGCTGGGCATGACCTCAGGGGGCAAACATCTCGTTCCCAGGTCCTAGTCCAACAGACAACTGATGAGGGTATGGAAACAGAGGAGGCTAAAAGTAAAAGCCCATCTGAGGTTAAGAAGTTAGCTGCCAGTCCTAAGTGTATTACTTAGCAGTTTTGTGATCTCTGACAAATTTTTAACCTCAATAACTTCCCTCATCTAAAAAGCAGAGACTTTTCCCACTCTGCCTACCAAACAGGGCTTTTGTAAGGCATAAGTTAAATAGATAAAAGAATGGCTTACAAAAATTGTGAGATACTATACAAAGTATTGTTCTTAAGACACTAACCTTCTTGAAAACTGTTTTCTGCTCTCACGTTCTCCCTTCTAACAGCACATTTCTAATTCATGCTTAGGTCAAGCTGTCACAATGACTGTAACTTGGAAAATCCAAATTAACAAAGATACACACATATAGATCTGTTGCACAGAGACCAGGCTGCACCTTCTTCACTGACAAAAATAGGGCCATTTTCTACCTTAAGCTTATCTGCAAGCAGACCAAGAATTCCCGTATACTAAGTTCCAACTACCAAATATTTAAACCACTACTGCACACAGAATAGACTATTTGAGTAAAGTTTGTTTAACCTAAAAATGTTTAAGCAGATACCGATTCAAAACACTTTCTTGCTAAATAGCTGATGGTGATGTTCAGATGGCAATTTAAGAACCATACACTATAGATATCCTGCAATAACTCATAGTTAAAATACATGCTGGGTACCTGCTCAGAGCCTAGCATAGTGCTTAACACAGGGTCTTAGCATGGTCAACAAATTGATGGTAATCTGTGATTAATATTAGTTGCTCAGCATTCTTGAATACGTACAAGAGATTAGGCCATTTTAAAGAACTTGAACTACAAACTAAAATTAAGCCTGAAGATGATTAGTATGTACCATACCACACCAAGAAAACCACTTTACACAGCCAAATACTTCCTGGTTTTGTCTGTGGATGAGGCAATCCTACTTGAATTTACTGATAAAGAAACCACTTACAAGCCTACCAAACAGACTTGCGCACAAGGGGAAAGCATAACTGAAGACAGAAACCCCAGAGCACTGAAGGTGAAGGTGGCATTGGCGGAGCGGTGGGGAAGACTAAGAAGAAAAGCAAGAGGCCAAATTTCTTCAATAGTCTTGTATGTATCTTATCAGCCCTTTTCTTCCCTCCTAGCTTATCTAGCTGTTCGATGGACTCTCATGCCCTCTCCCATTTGAGAGCGCAGCTGGGTTCCCAAATATCCCAAGACACTAACTAATACATATTTGGCTAGAGGGAGAGAGCCGATCCCATTTTATATGCATTCAACAAACATACCTCAAAAGGCAGGAAATATCTGGAAATTTGTTCCAATACTTGTGAAAGGTAGCCAACATCTACTCTCTGGAGGATGGAGTGGTACCACTCCCAGATGGTCCATGGGGCAGAATTATCCTTACCTCATCTGTTAACCTTTACTGCTCAAGTAAAAATAGCCAAAGTGAACATTAAAAATGCTCAAAATGCCAAGGATGGAAGACAGCAAGATTTCAGCTTACAATCCAGGAGCCACTTAAATGAAGTGACTACAAGCAAAACCAAAGAAGCTAAACTGAAGAAAACGTAACTTCAGACAGCATGACAAACCTGTACAATTCTGGATGACTACAAAGTGGCCATACACCAACCTGAAAACAAGGAGATTCATTACCAAATAAAAGGCATCAGGGATCCTCTGAGATGCAGCTTTTTGAACGAGGCTTAAGTCACAACTGAAAGGACATGGAAAAAATAGATGTGCCTCAAATATCAACACATTTGAAGGACAAAGACATTCACATTCATTCTAATATGCAAATCCTGTAACATGCAGGGCACTGTGCTGGATACTCAAGATGACTCAGATAAGGAGTTCCCATTTAGTGTCTGGCAAAGAATGAACACATGCAGAACCACAACATAGGACACAATCTGGCAAGTGTGAGAAAGAGGGATTATATCTGGATGACAGAGAAAAAAAAAGTCAGAGGTTCAGAGAATAGAGAAAGGGCATATGCACTAGGCTATTCACTGTCATACATTCAAATAGAGAACAAGCCACACATGGATTCAACCATTTAGTAAATGTCTACTGTGAGAGTCCACAAGACAGCGCTCAGAGAACTTCATGGGAGGGACAGCTACAGTTTAAATCCATGCCAGGAAAAAAACCCAGAAATCCATAGGAATAAAATGGGGAGGGCAATCAGAAAAGGCCTCTATATGGAAGTGACATTTAAACTGAGACCTAAAGATAAGGAACACGTTTAGACATATGTAATACTTGGTCTTTGGAGGGAGGTGAGGGTGCCATGCAACATGCTAGGTGTGGGGAGGGAGGTGGTAAATAAGATACGACCCGTGCCCCAAGGAATCTCATCCTAGGGAAGCAATCACGTGCAGAATCAGGGAGCCCCAGTAAGCAGAATTTCACCATTATGGAACCTTCAGAACCTAGAGATACCTTGAAACCCATCCAATTCAACCATTCTTGTTTTCAAATGAAGGCAATAAAGCCCAGAGACTGGCTCAGGTCACTGAACTAGGTACGGCCAGAGGTGGAGCCCAAGCCTATTAACTCCCTTTACTCTGCACTGCCCATTAGCTTTTAAATCAGAAAATTCATTTGGAAAACAGAGCTCAGTAAACTAGTAACACAGAAGGAACACAATGTCTATAGGAAAAGAGGAGACTCGAGTCTAAGTGCCAAACACCTCATGAGACGTTGTGGAATAATATTCCCTGGTTCAGGAAAAAATGAAAAATGTAGTGAGTTTTTCGTAAAGTGAAATATACTCAATTTGTCTTCTGAAATTATGTGCACCCTACTTTTGGGTGTCTAAGCATGCAGGAAATGATGGTAATAAAAGAGATTCTGTCAGATTTTTTAAAATGCCTTTCCTTGGCATATTTTCCTTCACATATTTTCCAAATCTTGCATTATACTTTTTTAAGGATAGCGTGGAAACAAAAATAACAAGGAGGAAAATGCCCTTCAAATTGGAGCCGCTGTATCTCACCCATCACTGACTCATGTCTGGTTAACCCAAAACTCCCACTACAGGCACTAATCAGCTCTAACACAGAAACCTGGACCTATTCTGCCAATTTGTAGCTACTCAAGGTCCAGGTCAACCTGTAAACAAGTATTTCTAAAGTGTACGACGAGGTTCAGCCTGAGCAGAACAACAGGTTAAAGCTGGAGAGGGCACACAACGGGAAAATCGTTAATCAGTTTACAGAATTCTGCAGAGTTGGAGAGACACTGAGTCTGACTCAAAGAAGGCTTATTTCAACCTTTTCACTCAATTCATAGTCCCAAAGAAGAAATATTGACCTAAGTAAGAATTCCAGACCTTCGTGCCCGGAAGGTCACCAAATGAGGTCACCCTGAAGAGGAATTCTCCCCACATGCTGACTGATCTACTGGAAGCACAGCCTGGCTGGTCTTCACTGATGCTACACTATATTTTGGACACTGTCTCAAGCTAGCTGAACTTGAGAAATTTCTAAATCTTTCCAAGGACATCAGAAACATTTGTGTCTGTACCAGCGCATTTATCTCTGTTACTGAAGAAAAGTCACCTTCCAGAAGACCAGCAGTGAAAGCCCACATCATATGCACCAATAAAAAAGTAACACAGAAAAGTAGTTTAACAACACAATTCTATTATAAACCAGGAAAGTCAAGGTGAACTTTAAGAAAATTAAAAGGCTGATATCTAATTTTATCAAAATGATATAAGCAATAAAGATCTAATTTATTTTGAGATAAACTAGACAGCTCAGACTATTCCGGCAAGGAACTCAGATGGGTGCTTATTTCATACCGAGATTTATAAGACATGAATGATTTAGAAATATACATGGACCCTGAACTACTAAAATGATGACACTCGAAAGGTGATGACTGACATATCAGAAGAACAACAATGGGAGTTTTGAGGGAGAGAAAGAGTGTCTTTTACTCTCAAAAAAAAAAAAAAACGCAGTTCAATAAAAACCCATCTTTTAAAAATAGAAAGACAGTTATCCTTTTCAACTGGTGTTGATCTGCCCTGTATCACTGGAGATAGAATATATCACTCAAAAAGTCACCCTGAAGCTATAAGCAGCTTGGGGGCAAAAATTAAACTTCAGGTAAGGATAGGACTAGGAGCCTATTAAGACAAAAAAACTAAGACATAAATGTTCAAAAAGTGTATTAGCCGGGAACTTGCAGTGGATTCAGTAACAGTCTTTAGTGGTGAGAGAATGAAAAGAGAGCCTTTTAAAAATCTAAGCCACTGAAATTTTAAAATGACACCCACATGACCCAGTTTAGTTTCCTAGTCAAAGAATTTTGATGCTATATACCTATTTTTCTTTGCAAGCTTTTCATGTCTAATATATTTTAAAAGGTAAAAGGCATGCTTTTACTTAAGCACACGATGGAATGAAACACCATTGAGGACCTTGGACCTGTAAACAAATTTTAACAGGAAAGACCGAATTCAAATACCAGGGAAAGGCAAGACATAAATGGCAAATGTGAGAAAGAATATGGGCATTTGGAAAAGGAAGACAATATTGTTGGTTGGGGTGAGAAAGAAAACAACTATTATTGGTTTAACTTAAGGAGTGCCAGGCAGTGCGTTAAACCCTTTTAAGGGGCACTATCCCCATGCAATCCTAACAACCTAAGGAAATGGGTCATTTTATCCCTATTTTTCAGATGAGGAAATGGGCTTAGAAAAGATTAATTTACCCAGAACTACAAATCTTGCAAATCCAGGTTTATCAGACTGTAAAGCACATGCTCTTTGCACCACATCAGTAAAGCAGTTAAAACAACCAATGCCTGGCTTCACCCCAGACCAATTAATAAGAATTTCTCCTAACGGCCCAGACACTGGGATTTTTAAAAGCACCCCATTTGATTCTAATGTGCAGCCAAGGTTGAGAGCCACTACAAAGACCTTCATAAAACAAGCGGAATATCAGCTGCATCCTACAGAACAGTCAAGAGTCAAATAATCAGAGATGGTGGAAAGCATCCAGCTTTTACAGGGAAACAGGACCGTGAGCATCAGTGAAGTTTCAGAGGCAGCACAGCCAGAAAACAGCACGTGCAGGGGAAGTCTGACCAGAGCAGTGACGAAAAAGGCAGAGAAAGTCGACTGGAATCTTTTCGCTGAGAACACAAGGTACGGTCAGGGAATTTGTACTTTTAAGACTGTAGGTAAGAAATGGGCACAAAATGATTTTCATAACGAATGTAACAAAAGGGACATGAACTTTAGGAAGATAAGAAATAATGGGTGACTAATCTAAAGCCAATGGGCAGAGATATAAAATACACGAAGGGACAGAGAATGAGCAGGGCTTGCTGAGCAGTCCGATGTAGTATAATCGTTACAACCCTGGGCTCTGTGGAGACGCCTTCTCACATTCACCATTCTAACCTCAATTTCTCCATTTGGAAAATGGAGACAATAATCACATCTTGCTGGCTTATTGAAAGAAATGAGATAATCCAAATAAAAGAAAACAGATCCAGAGCTTCTGTATTCTAATAGAGTGCAGTATAAGAAAAAAGTATCCCCATTTTTCCCTTCTTACCATTACAGCTTTAGATGGCCTTGATAGTTTTAAAGACTCAGTAAATGTAGAAAAGAAGCTTGACCTGCCTATTCGGTTTTTATTTTCAATTACTCTCTACATCAGTCCAGACCAGTATCCAGAAGCTAGACGCAGCCATGAAAAAAAGGCAATTTTCCCTAAATGGTAAGGTGCAACATATCCCTCTACGTGCGAAAGTGTGTGTCATTTCACAAATGGTTGGTGAATTTATATACTAAGTGATACATTTAATTTATATATAAAATTATGTATTAAATGATACTCTGTATGTCCTCAACTGAATCTTGGAGCCAAATATTATTTAGGAAACAGTTAAATCTAGTCATAGGATTGGTTAAACTTTCAAGTATTAGTCAAAATGACCCACACAACTTAAAATCTGGCACCTCCCTCATGATAAAACCTTACTAGTCTGCAAGATTTCCTACTTAACTTTCATTTTCACATACCTTATTTTTGTCTTAAAGACAATTTCCTACACACTTAGTAGGTAATCCTTTAGCTAAGTGATCTTTAAACCCCCCCTCTGAATGGTAAGAAACTGCTTGCTGAATAATTTGTTCCATTATACAAGCTATCATGTCCTGTCATTATGATTGACTATGGTATCTCTGCTTCTCCAAGAAAATAAACATTCTTAAAAGGGGGGGGGGGGGGGGGGCCACACGAAAAAAAAAGTATAGTTGTAAAAAAGAGTTAACTTCTTATATCTTTCAAGCCGTTACTAAGTATAGCTTACAAATGAGAAAGATATTTGAAGCTGTATATAAAAGAGGCCCACGTTCTTTTAACCCTCTCTTGACTTAGAGGTGGGTGCTCAGAGGCAATGGGGAACTATGTTCCTAGAGTGAAAAATCACATTAATTTCTAATGCCTGAAACCAAAGTTTTCAAAGAGAAACAGCTATAATGCTTAGACAAACCATTAAGACAAACATAAAATGGCAGTTGCTGGTAAGAAGAAAAAAAGCCTTCCAGCAAATGAGAAATTTTCTCCTAAATCATTCTTTGGCTAAAGAACAGCTCTAAAAGAAGTGAAGGGTCCTACTGCTGTTCTCTTGTTTTGTACTGGAAACAAAATAGATCTAACAGTTATAATGAGATCAGAGAGGGAATCTTGAATTTGACAGTCTTTCGTGGTGAAAAGGTAGGGGAGCGAGGACACAAAAACAGACTGAAATGTGTACTTAGATGAAAGGACAGTGCATACTTTGGCCAAACCACTTGAATTCTCATTCTCAGAGACCCCCACACCCCCTTTCCCTTCTGTGCTAGTACAGGTAAAGCAAAAATACAGTTTTGGCTTTGGAATGGATTTTTTACTTAGGATTAATTACAGGCATATCGGCTGCCCTGGGAGTTCACTTTCAAACAAAATGAGGCCACGCTAAGAACCTGACTGAAGGAAATGGGATAATACCCATCTCAGGAGCCATCCCCCTCTCACAACCCCATCTGACAAACACGTATAAACCTCAGCCTAGAGAAAGCTAAAAATCTTTCTGGATCCCCCCAAGAGAAGAAAGTTAAAAGTTAAAGGTGTGCATCTCTGACAGTTACCCAGAAGAGGCAGGAAAGCAACAGTTAAGCCAGGTCGGGGCCAGTAACTATACACTGACTAGCTAATGTAACTAGGTGTCAGTCATTTACCCCAGAGCTTTGATTTCCTATTTCCTATAGGGTCCACTGCTAATTTTCTCTTTAAGTCTGAAAACCAGGGCCTTATTAAGAAGTTTGACTTGCAGATGTATGCTCCGGGTAAGTACACACAGCAAAAGAAGGAAAAACACCAAATCTCACATCTCTTAGCGTTTCCAACACAAATATCACAGGTTCACAATGAACCCTTGACCTCTTGATGTTCTCCAAGTGAAGGGGGCACAGAGAGTCTCCCAGGTCTACAGACACTTCAGCAGACATTCAGAGAAAACACTGCCAAGGCCCTGCTGACACCTGTGGCAAAGCATCATGTCTTCTAAATATACGTTCTGTTGAAGTGGCTTTTACAGCATGAGCACAATGCCTTTAAAAGCAGTTGTAACAAGAGGTCAGACTATAAAATTGAAGAGAGGAGAGAAGAAATCAATTGTATATCAATTGTCAAAATCCAACTTTAAAAGGTAGAGCTTGTACAGGGGGAAAGGGGGAAAAAAAAATCTCCACATTGGAAATGCCTACTCCCTGGGGTGGGAGCCTTTGACCAGCTGTAAAGATCAGAAAGCATTTCTCTTCTGCACTGAAAAACTGAAAACTATAGATCAGAAATGCAAGGAAAAGAGGGTAATTTCTCTTCATCCACAGAAGAATTAAATCCTTTAGCCCTGTTATGGCCTGAATGTGTCTCCCAAAATTGCTATGTTGACATCCTAACTCCCAGTGTGAGTATGTGGAGACAGGGTCCTTAAAGAGGTAATCAAGGTTAATGAGGTCATAAGAGTGGGTTCCTAATCCAACAAGACTGGTGCCCATAAAAGAAGAGGAAGATTTATCAGGAGTGTTCACATACAGAGCAAACGCCATCTGAGGACACAGTGAGAAGCTACGCCATCTACAAGCTAGGAAGAGAAGCCTTATCAGAAACCAACCCTGCCAGCACTGTGATCTTGGACTTCCAGCCTCCAGGAACTGTGAGAAAAAATACTTCTTGAGTTTAAGCAACCCAGTCTGTGGGTTTCTGTTCTTTCTATAATGGCAGCCTGAGGAGACTGATACAACCCCCAAACCAGTTCTTTCTCTCAGTTATCTTTTTCTTGCTGCCACCGAACCTTCAGGCTCCTGGGATCTGAATTTTGTGTATATATCCACTGAACCACACCTCCTTACTTCTGAATGCACAATTGTTAATTTTTCCTTCACTATCACCAACACCTACCCTTCCATCTTCCAACTCCCATGACACAGGACAAGCCTTTATCACCATGCACATTGCTTCCTGTCCCTCTCCCCGCCATCGCCTGCACTTCATTCCAATCTGGCTTGCTTCAACGTCCCAAAAACATCTTACTCCATCACCTGCTCAACACCATCAATTGCGTACAGACAGATCTGCACTGAAGATCTTCCATTTTCTAACAACTTATCCACCCTAATGTTTTCTCCCAGCTTCTCATGCAAAAACTCTGCTCTAGGTCAAAATGATCCATAGCCATCCTGTGAATATCTCTTCTATTTTCCTATTTCCTTACTTTTATTCTCACTGTCGCAACAGCTTGGAATGCCCTCTCTGCTCTACTTCCTCTTTCTAAATGGTGGCTGGAAGAGAGAAGTTACTGAAGAACACTGTACGCTCACAGGGCTGTGGCAAAACCTTCCAGCCCAAAATGCCGCTCTGCCACACAATTTGTTTTATTCAAATAAGCTGTTTGCCCCACCAAGACATCATGCCAAGTTCTTACACAAGATCTGATGGTATCATCTAGTAAGAGAGAAATAGGAAATGGAAAATCGCAAATTACATAACATGTACATACTGTTTATGGTTTGAGAGAAGGAAAGAGAAAATCCGTGAGATTTCAACTGGCCCCTGAAAACAGGCACATGAAAACAGACTATGTGCTCTCCTTAAAGTCAATGATGTTTAACTGACACAACACAGAAAAATTTCAGCTCCATATAAATAGGAAATGGGGGAGAGTGTAGATAACTGAAATTCAGCAAGTTTTCAGAGCCTCACCCCCCACAAGTCTTACCATCCTAAGCATCACAGAAGGTCTAGACACACCATGAGGCACCAACAGACCTGATCTCTGAATTCAACCAGTTCTCCTCTCACACCCATGGTTTTACTTCCAAAGCCACCACCTATATCCCAGCAACAAAACTTCCGATTAACGGAATCTGTCAGCTTTTCCCAATTTGCAATGATCCCCTCCCCTATCCATCCTCCAAAGAACTTCAGGCACCTCGTCAACCCTCTTTTTGTGAGGACACAACTGAGCTTCCTGACCTACACTAGATCCTAATTGATTTTCCTCATGTGGGTGACGAAAACAGTAATATATAAAGCTTTACACAAACCGAATGCCTGGCTCTTAATCTTATATGTCCCCAAACAGCCTCTGGCCCTCTCGCTGGGCTTTCTGCCCCCATACTCTTGTAACTGCTATTTGCTCTACTTTCTCCCCTAGTTCCAATTCACACACATGCTCTTCACTATAAAAACTTCACTCACCTTCAAATCCCTCCTTCCCTTTAAAAACGTCCTCCAGGAGCTCTTTTCTGGCTACTTAGCATACACTATATCATGCAAACACTTAAGACCTCACCAATAATGACTGCACCTATATGTGGTAGTTTTTAGAGAGTCCTAACCAGCGTGGAGACTTCAGTTAGAAGAGCCTTAGCTCTACTGCTCCAACCCAAATCCAAGTGCCCTGAAGTCAGGAGCACCCAGATACTCGACCATCATGGATGAGCACACTAAGGGCACTCCAAATGCTTGAGGAGCTCATCTTTCCCACCCTAACTTAGGGGTGAAAGGTCAGAGAAAAGATGCCAAGCAGATCGGGGCCCAGAATCAAAAGCAAGCTGACAGTATAACATTCGGGGACTTCAGGGACTGTTTCACGTTTCTCATTTCCTGGAACAGCAAGTGCCCAAGAGGGCTGGGCCATCAGCTTCCCATCAAAAGCGGGAAAGAACCACCCACTTTCTAAGACAGATTGACTGTTAAACATATGTACAGCAGGCCTCTTGCAGGAGAAAAGGCAAGCTGTCCTGCCAGAGTTCTTAAAAGCTTCTGAGGACAACAATTTTTTCAAGAGATTAAAGATATATTCTAACCCATACAGGATAGATAGCCCCCTTTCTCAAATTTAAGGCTTAATAAAATACTTTTCAGTTTTAAAAATTCCTAGAATTTGAGTATTCCAAAATACCAACCCTTTCAGGATCAAATAATTACATTAGTCAAACCAGACTAATTATTAAAATTACACAATGCTTGTACAATCAATCCCCAGTGTTTAGGAAAATCATTTTAAAATTCATGCGGTTAAAATGCAACCTAATCTTTTCAGAGCCGGTACGCCAACCACCTGGCATTGTTCTCTAAAATCTAGGAACAATGCAGATAAATATGGCAAAGTAAGGATTAAGGCTTCCACCCTCTATGGTTAGGATAAGCAGAGAGCCAGGACCATATATGACAGGTTACATGTAGCTCCTAGAAAAATAAAATTTAACAAAAGCTAAAAAGTAACATTTCTCTTTAATCAAATTTTCCCCCTTATTTTGTCTTACACACACACACACACACACACACACACACACACAGAGAAAACAACGGTATACACACCCTACATATCAACAGTGATCAAAATAAGCTACAGAAGTAAAATAACATTATTGCTCTTCAGTCATTAAAGCACATTTCTAAGCAATATTTTCAAGGCCAACAACATTGAAAAACAAATTAAGCCCCTACCTTCATAGACCATGAGTATTAAGCTCATGATTAAATGGGTAATTTGTTTCTATTTTATATAAAGAGTCTCAAAAAGTCCAAGATCCTACCAGTGACTACTTCAGATACTGAGAAGACATAATTTTAAATACTGGACAATAATATGTCCGTAATCATCCATAGCATATAAAATGACCCCAAAGAGAACAGACTCTCATAAAACACAGAATATCTTACACAGCGAATAAATTTTAAATTGCCAGTATTAAGATGGAATTTAAAAATCTCAAGATTCCACATATTTTAGAAAGAACATTTCTTTGCTCATTATAAAGCTGACAGAAAAACAAGACATTTAATGGCAATGTGTTTCCTCCCTGAAAGCTGATTTATTTCTTCTAAGTGTTTCCAGGAAAGTATTTCCAAGAGCCAAGCAATAGATTTTAATACTGACTCCTCTTCACAACCTGCTCTGTGGCACCACCACCTCCTTACAGACTGGGAAAAATGCTTCCAAGACTTACTTGACCTCAATATTTTTTCCCACCAGGTTGCGAAGTACCATACAAAGGAAGTGTACTCATTTTGGTCTTTAGATTTTCTACTGAGTCTTAAGAAACACAACGATGAAGAGCAGAACACTTCAGCAATCCAAGGAAGAATGATGAACTTTCTAGGTCCTCCTACAGAAGGAGGGCCTAATACAAAACGCTAGTGTTAGAAGGGTGATAAAAATGAAAGCACAGCTCTGCTTCAAGCCTTGGTCTCAGGCTTTCACTGGGTTATTAAGGTTCCAGTTATTTATGAATGTGGAAGCTTATTACATATAAAAGCTCTTAGTTCCAACAAGCTCTGGGTAACTTGCTATCTCGATTTTAAAAGCCTCTTCCTCACAATTACCATCCATTTGAAGAGTGATTTGACCCACAGTCTGTCCTTTGAGACATCACATAAAAAGACTCTCACCTACTCAAAAATCAATCTTTTCAATTAGATGAAAACTTAATGAAAGCTGAGATCATCTTGATGAAAGCAAAATACTGCCAAAAGGCAAAAACAGTTTCACACTCTAACGGTAAACCTACAAATTTGCCAGATATCATATCACTCATCATGCCACATATCATTCTGCTGTATAGTCATTAGGGTCCAAAGATCTGTGGCTGACCTCACCAGGGCAATGATTTTCTATAGGAAAGGTATTCAGGGGTTTACCATTCTTACAGGGAGCCTTGACACTATCGTTGTCAAATCTATGTACAGAATTGGCTCCCTGAACAAGAAGGTATTTAATCATCGTTCTATAATTAAGTCTCTTCAAAACAAAGAGTGATACTCAAATATTCGAAAGCTATTCTGAGAACAACTGCACTTGCCTCTGTCCCATGGTTGCCCTACTGATTGAATATCATGATCGTGGAATGCAATAGAGGGAATAAATTTAGGGTTTGCTTATCCACTCACTTTAACCCTGTTCTCTTTACGGCCAATCATAAGGATGCATTTGATAGACAGTAAACAACAAAGGATGAGGAATGGGATGGTGGAAAGCAAAGCTGGCTGATGTAGAGTCCAACCCACAAGCAGGACACAGTAGCCAATTTAGCCAAGTGGACGCAGGCTGAACTAACCCGACCTTTATGCTTCAACGTCCTGACTTGCGCAATGGTTACTATCTGCCCAGCTGAGTCCTGAGCTGCTAAAACAGGGTTTGAACAGTTTAAGATTTGAGACAAAAATCAACCCAAATGCAGAACGAATCCTACTTTTTCCATAAACCTGAAAGTGAACCTCCATCCTGTTAAAAAAAACACAAAAGCACTTTCCAAAAATGCAACCAACCAAAGCACTTCAAAAGACAACTGTTTTCTAAAAATCATTACATTGAATCTTAAAACATAAGCAGCCTAAAGTAAATCTATGCTCCCTGAGTAAGCCCTTACTACATCGTAGGAGCAGTGTAAATAGAAACACAAACTAAGTGAAGAAATATGACATGCAGATGCCTTACACAAGGTAAATGTCATGTAATACACACTAAAATGAGCCCTGAATGCTGGGCACTGGGAATTGAAAACAGAAAGTTAGGGTGCTGTGGGGGAGGAGGAGAAAATGAGACAACTAATAAAAGATAGGGGCTGAGAGGAGATGAAAAAGGATATCATGTGTAGGATTTAGGGTTGCTGTAATGAGATATGTGAATGAATAAAAAGTATGGGCTAAGAATTCAACGACCATGTTCAAGGGAAAAAATTATTTGGCTAGTTCATAAAGTGAACATTACACTTACGGAAGAATGGAGAACTCTGAATGCCTAAAAGTGCTTGAAATCTGTTCTGTAGGTTATAGGGAGCCACTGATGGTCTCAAGCAGGAGCAAGAGAGGCAGAGCTGTCCTTTATCTGTCTCTTACATATAAAGTTCTAACTCAAAGGTGTCTAAACCCTACAAGGCTACTTTTATCCAAGAAGCTCATTCATGAAAATCAGTACTCCCATTGATGAACAATTTAGGGCTAATACCTGGGCACAAAGAATTCTATTATAGTTAAAATCACGCACTCTGGAGCCAGAACGCATGAGTTCTAATTCTAGCTCTGCATTTACTGTGTCTTTGGGCCAGTAACTTAAACCTCTGTGTGCTGCAGTTTCTTATCTGTAAAACGGGGGAAATTTTACTACCTACATCTCAGAGTTCTGAGAATTTGAGTGAAAGAATGCAGGTTACTTAGAACAGTGCCAGGCACAAAGAAAAAGTTTCCAAGTGATGCTAATCCAACTGCTTCAACTTCTGACAGCTGATCAGTGTTAGTGTAACATTTCATATAGAATAAAGGAATGTGGATTCAGGAGCCTTTGATGAGGTGTACCTGCATGGAGAGGGAGAAGGCAGGCAGGCAGGAGTCCGATTTTTCTGTTCGTTTCTTCCTAAACAAGCTAAAAACTATATACCTAGGTGAACACTTTTCTTTTTCAATATGTCTTGTCCATTTTTCCCCTCTCAATGGCTTAAAATGGTTCCCAGGCACACGTATGTAATTAAAACTCATCATCTTAAAAGACTGCTTTAGGAAACGCAGCAATCAAATCTGCTATCATCCTTTTTTATGGATAGATATAATTACAACCTAATAGGCATCATTTAATCAAGACTTAACAATTAGGTTCTTAAATCTAAAACTTGATCATTTTCTTCCTTGATAGGTGCACAAAATTTTCTCCCAGGTGGTGGCCACGTAAAGCGAAGGGCGGAAGAACTATGAAAACCCTTATCATAATGACCTTCTAAAGTGCTAATTATTACCCAATTATGACAGACAATCCGAGAGGAGAGAGCCTAACAGAATCTCACAGCAGCTTTTTTTTTTTAATTTTTCACCT
Organism: Equus quagga; assembly: GCF_021613505.1. NCBI lineage: Eukaryota > Metazoa > Chordata > Mammalia > Perissodactyla > Equidae > Equus > Equus quagga. The sequence goes on from NC_060272.1 coordinate 123,210,546, forward strand.
TCATCTCCAAACAACTGCCCACAAAAGCCCAAAATAGACGGTTGTATTTAACACTCACCTACTACTCTGAAACAAGAAAACGAGCCACCGGTAACAGCACCCAACTGTTCCCCTGGTTCTAACATCTGCAAATCAGATCTTTAAAGGAGAAAAGGAACCCCCATGCTTGTTTCTCATCCCATATTTTCGATCTAAGAAACCGACCCTGAGGAGTGACATGCTAAGACACTCAGGCCAAACCAGCACTAGAACCCAGGTCTCCTCCAGCACAAAACAAGATTCCCCACCCCACCAGCTGGCTGGGGAAAACTGAAATCATTTAGAGGACTTCCATTGTCAAGTCTGATCTCTGTCTCTCTCATATCTAATTACAATATCTATCCCCATTTCCAGCTAAATAAGATTAATTCTTAGTCACTGATGCTTAATAGTAACTCCTGCTACTCCCAGCAGCCAACACCCCAGTCTGAAAGGGATGCAGACCACTAATTAGTGCATCAGCTATTGAGAGCCTGTAATTGCCTAACCACACCCAAGTCCCTCCTGGCTAGACTAAGCTTCTTTACAGACCTAATACACAAAATAAGAGACACACAGTTGGGCAAGAAATCCATTAAGAATTAGAAAACCCTGCAAGGGCTCTATTTATCATTGAAAAGAGAAATCTAAGCTCTTTAGTTTTCCATTCTCTTTCCTCTCCCAAAACAGATGAGCAGGTCGCCTAGCAAATCTACCCAAGCCCTTGACTTTAAAAAACTTAGCTGTCCAAGGTTTCTGTGGTGCAGAGGACAGGTGGGATCTCTACGTGAAATCTGAAGGATTCTGAATACTGTAGAAACAAAGCCTTTACAGTCAATTTCTCCTAAAAAAATCTGATTGACATTGGTGAGTATCTTCAGTCTTCTGAAGAACTCCAACTCAGGAATGAGAAAGGAAAATGGCCACTGTTTTTGAGAGTTTTACTATAGCATCCCAATCAATCTTTCCTCATAGGTATCATCATTATCCCCATTTTGCAGGTCAGAAACTTTAAGCCTGGAGAGGCTGGGTGACTTGAATAAGGACCCTGAATTCTTCACCTCAAGTGTAACAATCAAGTTCTGAAACAGAAGAGTTTCTATTCCTCACTCTTAGTTTATCCAGCATTGGCAGATGTGACCAGGCTTTCAGCTCACGCAGGGGCCTAAATGCGCCACTTCACAACCGAAATGGTGCAGCCAAAGAGTGGCCCTGCTAAACTGCCAGGACCAGTGGTGGCATGCTCAACGCCACAGGCGACCCTGCAAACTTTTAGCACACGTTCTCCCCCAGCTCCTTTTCCTCTCATCCAAGGATAACTTGACGTGGATTGCAGCCCCATTTGCTTTCTTAAAAAGCTAAAATGAAATTTTAAAAAGCCTTTCAAAGGACCTAAGTATCATCCCCATCTTTAAGGAGTACGAGAACAGAAAGCTACTCCAGACTACTTGGTTTCTGTGAGTGCAGAATCAGTACAGAATCCTTCTCAGCAAACGAACCTACAAAATTAGAAAAACTCGACCTATTTAAAATAAGCTAGAGCAAAAGTTTAAAACTAAATTTTAAATTTAGATGATGCAATGTTTGGAATTCATATTCAAATACTAATTTAGATCTATCTTCATTTGATATGAGTGCTCTCAAGGGCAATGAATATCCTTCTTAAATCTCCTCTGCCATTTGCCACAACATGGATGGACCTAGAGGATATTAGGCAAAGTGAAACAAGTCAGACAGAGAAATAAGAATACCGTATGATTTAACTTACATGTCGAATCTAAAAAACAAAACAAACAAAACAGATTCACAGATACATAGAACAAACTGGTGGCTACCAGAGGGGGTAGGGGGGATGGGTGAAATAGGCGAAAGGGATTAGGAGGTACAAATTTCTGCTCATAAAACAAGTCACGGGGATGTAATGTGCAATGTAGGGAATACAGTCAACAATATTGTAATAACTTTGTATGCTGTCAGATTGTGATGACCATTTCATAATATATAAAAATATCGAATCACCATGTTGTACACCTGAAACTAAAATAATATTGTACGTCAACTATACTTCAATTTAAAAAAAATATCTCCTCAGAAGATCCCATATTCCTTTATTAACCTGCAGAAAAACTGGCATTAACATCCTCTTCCCGCTCTTTGGAAACAAGAGCACCTCGTTTGGGCTTTTCAGATCAAGAACACATTATATACCAATAAACCTTCCAGTTGGACCCAGTTTCCAGACTAAATATTGTGAGTTGTATAGCAACCCTTCCTCCTTTTTCTTTTTTTTTTTTTTGTGAGGAAGATTTGCTCTGAGCTAACATCTATTGCCAATCTTCCTCTTTTTATGCTTGAGGAAGATTAGCCCTCAGCTAACATCTGTGTCAATCTTTCTCTATTTTGAACTTGGGTCACCACCACAGGACAGCTGATGAGTGATATAGGTCTGCGCCTGGGATCCCAACCTGTGAACCACGGCCGCCAAAGGAGAGCACGTGCCGGACTTAACCACTACACCATGGGGATGGCCCCCTTCCTCCCATTTCTACTTTTCCTTCCAATTTGGAGCTGTATCAACACAGACACAGTTGCCCTCCAGACTTTCTCAAAAAAGCCCTTTCCCTTTAGACATACCCTTACCCAGAGACCCCTGAAGGTATGAAATATCACAGCCCAGAAGAAATACAAAAGCAGCACCACTGAAAATCATCTCAAATTTAATGTATATATTAAGCTGCCTGATATCTTTTAAACTAGGCAGAAATCTTCTCAGCTTGAAGATTTCATTTTTATCGCCACAAGGGATTTCCAAAATAAAAAAGTGATTAATCTTTCTTATCTTGAATTTTGTGTCTGAAAGGAAATAAAAGTTTTACGGTCATTCATTCAATAAATATTAAGCTCTGTATACAAGGAACTATCAGAATATAAAAGTGTCTCTTGGGCCTCAAGGACTTCAGAGTTTTCAGAGAAGTAAGTTTCTTGCAACCTCAAATTCCAAAATACCAGTAATCCTCACCAACACCCACCAGAGGCATCCTAGCAAAGGGACTTTAGTTTTAAATAGAAATCAACCCTATTAAGAATGCTAGATGCCACTGCTGTGGATATATCTTGGTCAGGTCAGGGCATCCCAGGTCTCAATATGTGACAACAAAATGCTCAGGAATTTGTTATCCAAATTAAAATGCAGAAAATGTCTAAATGAGCAAATTTGAAACTTGAAGGAAACTAATTCTATCAAAATATTAAAGAAATGTGGAATCATATACAGAAAAATAAATGAGTATCCCCCTTACCACCACCAACCCCATTTAGCATTTTAAAGGGGGAAGGGACCACTGTGGCATTTCTCCCAACCTGGAAGGTACAAGTGGAGCTCTGCCTGACAATGGCGGGCGGTTAGAATGACATCTCACCTTCCTCCTTACCCACCTAATCCTGTGACTAATCAGCAGGGGGAATAAATGCAGTGGAAGGCTTAAAAAAAAAAAAACTGCAGGTGTGTTCAACAGCTGACAAAAGAGGTTAAGATTCTATATACACCCACAGTACCATTTAGTCAATTTCTATTTAAGAAACAAACTAGGACAATGAAACCAATGAAGGAAAAAGAAAATGCTTAGGTGAACTACTCCAAGGTGCATTTTTCGCTCATTTTTAGCTCACTTTGGACCTTCCAAAGTGCTCCAAATGTGTGTACGCAGATGTGTGGGCATGTGTGTATTTATAGAAAGTACTGAGAGCACTATAAAAAAATATATGAATAAATCATAGAACGCTAGTGCTACAAGAGACTCCTGAGAGCTAGTCCACAGCCTCAATTTTTAGGTAAGGAAAGTAAGACCCAAGACTTGGACCAAAGTAAAACTTGGTAGTGACAGAATCTGGTCACAGCATTGAAGTCCTCCACAGCCAGCACAGTCTCACCTTCAATTATTCTAATTCCATGCATTTGTTCTTAAATTTACACTTCCCGGAGAGATGACTATCCACTCCTCCCTGTAATACAGATTCTAAATTTTCTTTTAAGGTTCAAATGAGCCCCGCTCTGTTTCTTCCAAGACACAATTCATCCAACCTAGCAGGTCTCAAAGTGGGGTCTGGGAACCCCAGAGACCTTTTCATCGATCCAGGAGGTCAAAACAATATCTTTTTTCCTCTCATTCTCTCATAAATGCATAGTAGAGCTTTCCAAAGGTTCTGCGATGTGTGAAACCTGCTTCTGCATTCAGTCTGGTGCAATGAGAACAAGCTGACTTCTATTCAGCCAGATAGAAAAGAGATGAAAAAAATGAAACCGTGCCACTCATGACTATTTTTTGCGTTTTAGAAAAATGTGCATATCCTTCATTTTTTAAATGCTATTTTAGTTAATATGTTATGGGTTTTTTTAACTAAACAAGTATTTTTAAGCTTTTTCATCTTAATTTCCAACACAATAAACATTGGGAAACATAACTTAATAAACAAAAGGTCTCTGGAGTCTTCAACAACTTAAGTATATAAAGGGGTCCTAACACCAGAAAGTTTGAGAATCAGTGGTCTAACTCATTGCAACATGGGTTTTCTTAAATGGTGGATTTCTTTAACACATACGGATAAACCTTAGAACAAATTCCTACTGCTTTCCTTACCTTCAAAGACACGTTCCTCCAGCCCTGGGAGTGCGTAAACTACTTCTTATGCCCAGGAGTTATTTTAATCACTTTAACTTTGTTTGATATAGAATTTTTATAAAACCACAATAAGGGAACCATGACTCCAACTTTATATTCTGGTTCTCAGAAAAGACCTTCATAAAGCATCATTCGTGTTGCACACTTACTTTGGTTTAGAAAAGGCTTGGGAATCTTACGAGTCTCTCCTAGAAGGAGTACACAGGATGTCAAGTAGCTGTTTTGCATTTGGCAGTTGCACTGTAGTCGGGCACCAAGTCCCGTCCCATTTTCCTCCTGAAGCCCTGCTCTTTCCTTCCCTGGGCTGCTTCTGCCCTATCAGCCTATGTCCTTTACTTCACCTTTCCTTTCACAAGCCATCCTACAAAACTGTCCCCAATCTGGCTTCTCTCAAGTTTCCTTTCTACTACTTCCATATCCAAAGGCTTTACCATACAGAAATGGAAAAGTTCCTTCCTGGGTTTCAAGACCCTCTAGAAACCTAACCATCCTCTAATATTCAAAACTGTTTACTCGATGTACTGAGTACATCGTGCTTAACTCTCCTCTTTTTCTCCTAGAAAAAAAGAGTCTCCCTCTACCTATACAGAAGCTCCCAAGAGTGCCACCACACATGTACCTAGTTTCATGAACTTTTTCCCACTGGGCAGCAGCCCTCACCAGGCCCCTTCCCCCATAATCAACTCATGGCATTTCCTGCCTATGGGCTGTCAACCAGACTTAAACAATTGATTGAAGGACAGCATCCATATCCTACTGATTCTGAACTCCAAAGACAGGGCACAAAGCTGGGCTCAACAGAGGCACTGAACACTAACAAACAGTTCAGATGTAGAGGATAGGGAAAATCTATTAAAACGCTCTCAAAAATATGAGGGATTATCTTTTGAAGTAATTAGTAATTAGATGTTAACATTTTTGCAAATTAAAAAACATATATGTGATGCAAAAAGATCATAACTGCTGAACCTCATAAAATTAAAGACAGAAGTCTAATTCCTCCAACCCACGCCCCAGAGGTTAACAGTTTCATTAACAATTTTAACATTCAAAGAGAATATAAATGTGTACAAGCACAGGTGAGGAAAGCAAATACTTTAATACACAGAGAGAGAGAGACTTTCTATAATGCTCTTTGTATCCTGCTTTTTACATTTAAATATCAGCACATCAAGAATTCTTTCTTTATAGATGACTACATAATAGAGATATGCCCAAATTAATTTAACCAATGTCCTGCTGATAAACATCCAAGGTTTCATTATTTCAAACAATGCTTGCAATAAATACCTTACACAAGAGGCAAAAATAAAAATTTAAAGATAGAAATTGCTGGTTCATAGTCTATTTGCATTTTTGATTATGCTAGTTGCTGCCAAAAAGCCCTCTAAAAACTTACCAATTTATAATCCCACCAAGGCATCGCCTGCATTTTAAAAAGTGAAACAGAAATAATGCAGCGGTGTACAGAACAGATGGGATTACGAGAAGAAAAGGCAAGTTAGGAACCAACCATGGGTCCAGAGGCACCAACCACCATCACCATTCATAAGAAATTAAGCAACACATCCTTAGCATCAGTTCTGCATGTAGAAAATGAGTGTTGGTCAACACCATGGGTAAGGGTCCCTTCAGCTCTAATATTCTCTGATGTCCTCGAATTTGCTATTTATAAGAAATGCACATTAAATCTGAAGACAAAATACTTATTCTCTTGGGCTGCCCAGAAATAAACAAGCACTGGGAAAGTAAAACTGCTACAGTGGGAAGGCATGTGCTCTGATAAAACCCCAGCTAGGAATTTAAAATGGAAGTGAAATTGAGACCTGGAGGAAATGGCTACCTAAGAGGAAAAATAAAAAACTATTTCAAACATAACAAACAAACAAAAGGATTATTTTAATCATTTGGGGGTTTTCCTAGTTTAAGACAAGCTGCATCTCAGTAGAAGAAATACAGCTAAATGGCTATCACCAGCAAGGACCAGAGGACCAAGCACCCCGATGGCTACTAATTAATAAAAAGTCATAAACATCCCTTTCAATTTTACCAATTGAAAGAGCGGATGTTAACAGGAGATATGATTTGCTAAGCTAAATAAAAGCCTTCATTAACAAGAAGTGACAAGATCACAACCCTGCTGCTGATAAACTGCCAACATACCCGAGGCCTTCAATGAAGGGCAGCCCATTTAACATATTGCAGCTTTAAAATGAGTTGCTTTAGAACAAACAGTTCTGTGTCACGGCAGGCCTACCACATACCAGATGGAGCTGCTGCTGCACCCCGGACTGTGTGCGTGTGTGTGCAGGGGCCAGGCGTGTACCACAGGAGTACAGCCCACTAACCCTTCTTAAGGTTAGCTTTCCGTGATCACAGCATCCACCTCAGACCTCAACTTCTCTATCTGCTGCTAAAAAGACGCCGTGTTGAGCAGACAGCAGCCATTCTTCCCGACAGCCTAAGGAGGTTTCACACTGCTATTAAATGACTGGCCTGGCGGTCATCCCTGGAGCCTGCCTCCTTAATCCTGGCAAACACAGCCACTTCAGTCCAGTCCTGAAGCAGCAATTACTTCTTTAATATAGCAGGTTTGAAGCCGTCTAAAACAGCTCATAAATACATGGAAAAGGCATAGCCTCAGTCTAGTCAAAGTGGTTACATTACAGAAGCATCACACCAGATGAGATACATCTTCTTGCATGGTCCATGTAAATTGTTAAACTCACCACCAGAAGACTGCAAATAGATACAGAAAGGTCTTAATTATTCACAGGGATGGATGGAGTGTTAATACAAAATCATCTTAAAACATTAAATTATCTACTATCGAGCACTTAATTACTATTGTATAGTAATAATTAATGTCTGTAAAAAACATCAAAATGCTAGGAAAGTACCTCAACATAATAAAGGTCATATATGACAAACTCACAGCCAACATCATACTTAATGGTGAAAAAGTGAAAGCCATCCCTCTGAGAACAGAAACAAGACAAGGGTGCCCACTCTCACCACTCCTATTCAACATAGTACTGGAGGTGTCAGCTGGAGCAATTAGGGAAGAAAAAGAAACAAAAGGAATCCAAATTGGAAAGGAAGAAGTGAAACTTTTGCTATGTGCAGATGACATGATTCTATACATAGAAAACCCTAAAGAATTCACCAGAAAACTATTAAAACTAACAACTACAGCAAAGTTTCAGGATACAAAATCAATTTAGAAAAATCAGTTGCATTCCTATACACTAACAATGAACTAGCAGAAAGATAAATCAAGAATACAATCCCATTTACAACTGCAACAAAAAGAACAAAATACCTAGGAATAAACTTAACCAAAGAGGTGAAAGACCTGTACACTGAAAACTATAAGACATTATTGAAAGAAACTGAAGATGACAAAGAAGTGTAAAGATATTCCATATTCATGGGTCAGAAGAATAAACATAGCTAAAATGTCCATATTACCCAAAGCAATCTACAGATACAATGCAATCCCAATCAGAATCCCAATGACATTCTTCACAGAAATAGAACAAAGAATCCAAAAATTTATATGGAACAGCAAAAGACCCCGAATAGCCAAAGCAATCCTGAGAAAAAAGAACAAAGCTGGAGGCATCACAATCTCCGGGTTCAAAACATACTACATCGCTACAGTAATCAAAAGAGCATGGTACTGACACAAAAACAGACAAACAGATCAATGGCACAGAACTGAAAGCCCAGAAATAAAACCACATATCTATGGACAGTTAATCTTTGACAAAGGAGCCAAGAACATACAATGGAGAAAGGAAAGTCTCTTCAATAAATGATGCTGGGAAAACTGGACAGCCGCAATGCAAAAGGAGGAAAGTAGATCATTATTTTGCACTGTACACAAAAATTAACTCAAAATGGATTAAAGATTTGAAAGTAAGACCTGAAACCATAAAACTCCTAGAAGAAAATATAGGCAGTACACTCTTTGACATTAGTCTTAGCAACATCTTTTCAAATACCATGTCTACTCAGGCAAAGGAAACAAAAGAAAAAGTTAACAAATGGGACCACATCAGACCAAAAAGCTTCTGCAAAGCAAAGGAAACCAGGAACAAAATGGAAAGACAATCCACCAACTGGGAGAAAATATTTGCAAATCATTTATCAGACAAGGGGTTGATCTCCAAAACATATAATGAACTCATACAGCTCAACAACAAAAAAAAAACCCAATAAGGAAACGGCAGAGGATATGAACAGATATTTTTCCAAGGAAGATATACAGGTGGCCAACAGACACATGAAATGATGCTCAACATCACTAATTACTAGGGAAATTCAAATCAAAACTATGAGCTATCACTTTACGCTGGTAAGAATGGCTATAATTACCAAGACAAAAGACAACAAATGTTGGAAAGGATGTGGAGAAAAGGGAACGCTCATATACTGCTGGTAGGAATGCAAACTGGTGCAGCTACTGTGGAAAACAGTATGGACATTTCTCAAAAAATTAAAAATAGAAATAACATATGATCCAGCTATCCCACTACCAGGTATTTATCCAAACAGCTTGAAATCAGTGATCCAAAGAGATATATGCACCCCTATGTTCAGTGCAGTATTACTCACAATAGCCAAAATGTGGAAGCAACCCAAATGTCCGTCTACAGATGAATAGATAAAGAAGATGTGGTATATATACACAATTGAATACTATCAGCCATAAAAAAGACAAAATTGTCCCATTTGCAACAACAAGGATGGACCCTGAGGGTATGATGTTAAGCTGAAATAAGCCAGACCGAGAAAGACAAATACTGCATGATTTTACTCATATGTGGAAGATAACTGATACATGGATAAAGAGAACAGATTAGCGGTTACCAGAGAGGAAAAGGGTAGCATGGTGGGCGAAAGGGACAAAGGGGCACATACGTAGGGTGATGGATAAGAATTAGACTACTAGGGGTGAGCACGCTGCAGTGTTATTCAGAAACTGATAAATAATAATGTAACCCAGAAATTATACAATGTTATAAACCATAATAATCCCAATAAAATTACTGAAAAAAATTTAAAAAAGAATATAACAATGAAAAAATCAAAATGCTCAGTTTAAACATTAAGAATTTTGATTAACTCCAATTGGTCAAATATGTATGTTACACATGGCAACTTCACAGAAACCAGAGTACCAAGGCTGAGCATACCACTTAAAAAAAAAAAGAAACACTTACTTTGCCATGTGTAATTTTATAATTTTTATCTTTATTTTAAAGAAATAGGACCTCAAGAAACAAGACAGGATCACTGACATCGAGGAGGTTCCAATGTAGTTGAAAATAACATTTAAGAAGTGTCCTAAAAATGCAAGCCAATTTAAAGAGTCATTAAGAAGAGACAAGACAATGGGTAGTTGTTATCCCAGCCACTTCCCTCCCCTCACCTACCCCTTAACTCTCATCCCTACTGTCCATGCGATGCCAGAAGTTAACATTAGAATTCTCGTGTCCTGAATTGAAACTTGTTTTACTTCTCTCCAAGTTCCCTCACTTAAGAGTGGAGATTATTGTGTATATTTTCAAAGGCTTCTTTCTACAACTAAAGAAAAAAAGGCTGAGATCCAAAAGCTGTGATGAAATTAGATCCAACTAGAAAAAATGCCATATCCATGTTAAACAATTCTAGATGATATAAACTAAAAGGGACTCAAAGTTTGATTACCTTCCAAAAAACCACATAATATTAAAAACAAGAGAAAACAACTGTTTTAGCCACTAGAGTCCACCTCTCTTTGGAAAGTGAGTAAAGAATATATTCTAGTAAGTGTAATAATCTAATAAGCAAGTAAGATATTATTTTAAAATACCATATCATAAATTCACTGTGCTGTTTAGTTCTGACAACCTGTGTGGATGAGGAAACAAGCCACATGGAGAATTCACTTCCTCTTCATTTTCTTTAACCTCTTTTCTTCCTCCTTGTCTTTGTCTAATTACTCTGAGCAATTTCCCAGATTTTACCAAACTCTTACAAACATACATAGCCCTTTAGGATTAAGGGACTGCCCAAAAGCCAGTCAGGTCATTTTAAGAAAAAGTATTTCTCAATAAACATCTACCAAGGTTTCTACAAAGAAAACTGCCTAAGCCTCTCCCATCCCAACAAATGTTTTAAAACCAATTCCAACTTAATATGGTACTTGTTTTTCATTTAAATTTAAACAAATACTGGGAGGAACACAGTATTGTGAAAAAATGGGGTGGGCTGCCAAGATCTGGCAGACAGCAGCTCTGTAAAAGGTTATTCATAAACTAACCAGATAATTCAACCAATCACAAACTACAATTTTGGGTAAGTTGGTAAAGTCTCTTAGCCAAGCAAAATGCTTAAGAGACAGTCCACTTTAGCGTTTACCACTTCAATCAATACACTGGAAAAGCGCTATCAAAAAAGAATACTGATAAATTATACTTCAAAACCAGACAGAGAGTGCACATTTTCAAACCCATAAGCGAAGAGAATAAAGAATGCAGACTGCAGATCTCGCTGCTGGACTTGGCATTCATTGTATAGTCTTAAGTGTGAAGGCTGCCTAATTATTGCTGTGCTTAAGGACATTTAGTGTTCTTAAGAGAACATAAAAATGTGTTTCTTAGCTGTTTAAAAAAGAAAAAGCCAGATCAGATCTATGGTGGTTACAAGCGAGGTGACAGGATCAGATCCAGGACTCAAAGCTCACCATGAATTTATCAGGAAGAAGAGAGTTCAACTTGAGGACCCCTTTCTAGTCTAATATTCTAATGCCCATAAAATTAAAAACTAAAAAGTTTGCCTCTGCGTAAGGTAGGGAGAGGGGAGATGGGAGGGAAGATAAAGTTAACAAATGAAGTTCCTTAACCACCCACACTAATTTAGGAACCCCAAAGACTCTTCCTCCATTGCACAAATCACAATTATAAAAAATAACTTCCAGAACTTTCACATGTGTCTCCTCCAAGAAACTCTAAGTTTCATGTTAGTAAGGACTGAATCACATTCACTACTGGATCTCAATATCTAAGACAGTGCACAGCATATAGTATGAACACAAATATTTACTAAGTAAATGAACTTCTGCACAGAAAACCAAGAAATTTTCACATACATGCTAGAAAAATGTTTTTAAACTACTGCAGGGCAGAAAAGGTTGAGCAACAATACACAATAATAGCCAAGCAAAATACCATGAAGGTCAGCAGGCACAATACAATCCCCAAAATTTAAATCCTATGAAGGTGTAGGGCAGGGAAAAGTTTCAAGTTTTAAGGAAGCCACTAATAAAAATTTTAGATTTTGCCAAAAAGGTATAGTGAACACTTTCAAATATTCATGAGCTATTTCACAAACTGTCACTAAATTTGCTTCATTTCTTTAGACAAGAATATACAAGAATAAACATGGGGAATGGAGACGAGAAAGAAATGCCAGCCATAATGAAAAATTCCTTACAGATAACGTTCCATAAAACTCCTCAGGGAAACTGTGAAATAAAATAGGACAGCCAGACTTCACAACAAATCCCTGGATCTCTTTATGTTTCTGAATCTTAGAGAACTAGGGAACTACAGAAACATGTTAATCAAAAATCTTTGGTAGTCTAGGCCAACTCAGAAAAAACAAAAAACAGAAATTAAAGAGAAGTGGTGCATATTAAAGCCAAAGTTTAGGATCGTGGTGTCCTGTAAAATGAAATGACGTAAAAAGCTATTCTGCTTTGAATTCGCAACACCTATCCTAACTTCTGCTTGATCCTGTGATGTCCTAAACCATGGCCAAACAGTATGGAGCATCCCTGGCAGGATTCCACCCGACTGCTATGCTCTGCTCTCTGCTGTGTGCACAGCCTGTTGGACCAATTTTACAGCAGAGACACCTGCTTGAAATACGTAAAGACTATTTGATTTTATTTAGGTTTACACCAGCTTCACAGAGCACAAGGATGACATTTATAGGCTTGAAGGAGTAAAATACACACAGGGATAAGAAACCAGAGGACTTGTTAACAAGCAACTACTTCAGCTTCTCAACTCCAACACATCATGGATTGAAAGATGCACCACTAACTACACAGCTATGAAGGAAATAAAAACTCACTACATTAAGTGGACACATTTATGAGATTCAAAAACAATGTAAAAATTGCACATCTAAGATTTGAGGAAATATAGAATTAGTTAAAGCAATATTTTTTGCTAAAAATTCCCTGTAGTGATTAAAATTCTAATAAGATCACCTATCATTCATGGTTTACCTACAGACGCAAATAAAACTTACTCAATTGATAGTTCCAAAGACCCTATTATCTCACTTTTCCTCTATATTATTATCTCTATTCCAAACTCTGAATTCAAGTGAACGAAATATTTCCCGAATTTCTACTGCAAACAAGTAGCATACTAGATAAGAGAGAAAATAATAAGACAGATGTCCCCTTTCTAGGGAAGAACAAAAAGATTATCTTCAATCTGTATTCTTCCCCATCCACCCTCCAAACAATTTTTCTGACAGTTATGTTGGAGAAACAAGATGAATCAATAACAATCTTTACTGGGTGGATATCTTGTTGATTCAAGTTTGGACATCAGACATCCTATTAAATACCTGACCTGTGACTTTTTTCTCTCAGAACAAAAACAGTGGTGTTTCTAAAAGTCCACCAGATTGGGAACATATTAGTTTCAGAAACTTAACAAGTTTAAGGAATAGCCCTTACTGATTCTCTTCTACAATGAGCTAGGGTTATCTGAATGTCACTTTCACCGGGAATAGAACATACAGTATTTTAATCTTTTTTCTTGATTTTAACAGTCTGAAGACAGTGTCTTCATTCCCTCTCTTATAGAAAATAACCTATCCATACTTCATATGGTTCCAAAAAGTAATCCTGTAAGTCCAGAGCGCCAGCTGGCATCAAGAAGACAGCAGCCTGTGATGCAATCCTTCAGGAAGTCACCTAGTCGCAGACCTAAAATAATGCAAGGTTAGAATCCTGGCCCTGGGGAAACAGGTGGTGGGCGTTCTTCTGGGAGTGCTATGGGGACCAGCGTGAAGCTTTTAAGACAAAAACCTGTTACGACAGCCCCATCACTAAGGAGGCAAACAATAAGGTCTGGATATGAAACACATTCGCTGAGATGCCTCTTGGATCTGTCTCTCTAGCCTCAGCCACCTTAAACTACAACCAGAACTACCAGAGATAGAAAGAACATCACTCTGGAGTCCGGGGTCAATGGTACTAAACCAAGAACCACAGACCTAGGGTCTACTTCCCCACTCAGTAGGTTGAATTCTCGGGCAAACCACCTGACCTCTGAGCCTCATTTCCCTCATCTATAAAGTCATTATCCCAGGGAGCTGGGTTCCATCGACTTGCGTGGAGCACCACCTTCAATTACTGATTCCATCCGTTTTTCTGTCGAATAGTCAGGTCCCTCCGCAACTAAAAACAGGCAGCAAGGAGCTCCCAATCCATTGCCAACTTGACTGTCCACTACAAAATTTCTTTCTCTAACTGCATTCTTAAGAGGCAATAACTTAGTTGTACAAAAGGAAAAAAAAAATGATCTCTTCACTTTTCTTGTCTAGATCACAAGCTATGTTGCTCACCATGAAATCAAACTTTGCCCCCTACTGTCCATAAAATAATACCGATAAATTAGCCAAACTCTTTTAAAAGAAAGCCCAAGAAGCAAGAACACATATTATTCCCAAACAGCCAGTTCCAAATGAGGGAATGAGCCTCCCCAGCAAACCAAGGAGATGAAGCAGCATATAATCTGTTCAATCACCTTTCAGAAGTAAGGGGGGAAAAAGGAACGTAAATACCATTAATGCAGGAAAGCAACAGGAAGAGTTGAGAACACCAAGAAGGGGCATGAGAAAGCTACATACAATCGGCAGCCTTGAGAACCCATGCTCCCAGCAGATACGGTCTCAGGCACGACGAAGACTCAAGAAGAAGGTGCAGACCAGTGCTCTTCAAAGCTCGCCAGCTCAGACCCCTTCCTTGCTTTCTGCTACTGGAACTATACTAAGATGGAAGCAGCCAAAGAAACATTACCATCTTCATGACTTTTTCCTAGGTGTTTTGAAAAATAAATGTTATGCCCAGAGGAGGCTGCTGGCACACCATGCTGGTGAGAGAATAAAACTCTGGGGGCAAGGCTCGGGCCTGTAGTTCACACACATGTGCCTGGGATCCGTTCTTCCTGGGACAAGAGCAGAATTCGGACAGTCACAGCGGCGCCTCTCCAGCCATAACTTAAAACACAGCAGCTTCTGCACGGCATAAATATTCTTCGCCTGTGATGGCTCCTGGCAAACCAGGAAACGGTTACTCATACTACAAAAGAGAACCCAAAGGAATAAAAATGACATGGGAGGGGACGAGGGGGAGACAAAAACTAGGCAAATAGACACAGAAAGCTGACCAAGAAAAGCCACACACTCCTGTCCCCAAAGCAATATCCACGACCTGCACGTACCCCTAATGCCAACACCACAGTCTCTTTTCTCAATTCTTCAAACACTACTAAACGGGCGGGGGCGCGCTTGTGACATCTTTTAAATTGTTATTTTCTGCCACATCTCCTTAAGCAGAAGCGCCAAGGAATATGAGGTCAAGGATGCTTTATAAATTTCTCTAAAGCTCTCAGTACGTTAGTACGTAGTATTAATGTGGGATGAAACAATAACCATTACACAACCTTCCTGGCTTCTGAGCTTAGTCCCAGTAGAAAAAAACTTGAAGACATTTCTTAAGATCCTTTAACAAAACTAAAAGGAAAAAATTTTACATGAATTTGGAAAAGGTCTAGACTCCAAGTTAACTACTAGCCCACATATACCAAAGCCTTTCTTATCACACAACAGAAGCTCCATGACAATGATTCGCTACCTTTGGGGAAATAAAACACCGTTCTGGGTTGTTTTGTTTTGTTTTTTTTTTACCAATTCTCAATTCCCCCCCCCCACCCAAAAACGAAGACACCTGCAAGTCCCTGCACCAGATGATCCCGGGCATATCAAAATAAGCAACATATTCATCTAAAAGAATATTAATCATCGAAGATGCGTGATATGCGTGATATCAAGAGTTATTTTAAGTGCCTCTTAAAAGTAAGTTCAGAATATACCTACAATAATTTTTTTTTTGAAATATACAGTCAATTCAAAATTAGTTTTTTAAATAAGCATACACTTTTACTCACACCCCAAACAAAAAAATGTGGCTGGGCTGGAGACTGTGCCAATTTTTAAAAGTACCAGCATTAAGCTCCTATTATTCTGAAGGGTTTTGCTAAGATGTTCAATACAGGGAAGACGTTCTAATTCCTCGTTATGACTGGCCTAGCTCAAGTGGCTGCCAGGAGAGCGGGGCTTTATAAGCATTGTTCCATCCTCAGAAGCTACATTAATGCTGGGTTGATAAAACAGATCTTCCTATCTGTTGCCAGGCTGAACAAAAAGTTAACTAGAAATATAAGTGCTTGAAGTCACCAAAAGGAAGGCTCTACACTGACAGTTTCTACCTACTTAGCATTCATCTGTATTCATCTCACCAGACATTATTAACACACACCAAAGTTGCTCTCTGCTATTCAAATCGTGCTATTATGCTCAGGAGTAGATTAATAATATCCACCTTCCTTATTGTAAAATAAAATTACAGCATTGGTCCAAACATGACATGTGGAGCCTCTTTCTCCTTCTGCTGGCGCATCAGCTTGCTCTACTTCACATGTGGGAGAAACCTTTGCTGAAGCTGCCCTGCCATTTCTAGAAAGGGGGAGAAAAGGCTGAAGACTGACAAAAATAAGGGGGAAGAGGAGAGAGAAACAACACATATATAAACCTCACACCTGGTAACCTCTCATATCAGCTCTTTCTTACAGCGATCTGAGAGGAGAAAGCCTTTTCTAAGCAGACACCATCAGCAATGAGGTGAGCAGGTGGGCCACCGGCCTTTTTAAACAGCTCATCACATCCAACTAGTTTTCACAGCACCAAGCAACTTCTGCTGACCCCAAAGCATCTGAACAGATACAAGCAGGCAACAGGCAGGAGGAAATCCCTGTTCCCAAGGAGGGCAGGTCTAAAATCCCAGGGGGAGGGGGAAAAGGTAAGATACAGTGAGGGAAGCACATCTTGTAACACAAGGAGAAACTGTCTTGCAACCAGGGATTAAGGAAGGAGAGGTCCAAGACAAGACTTCTCCAACAGAAGTAAAGGAGACTACAAGATCCAAACTCATAAGGAGCCATCTAACATAATTCAAACTGTATCTGCAAACACAAAGAAAACCAAAAGAATATGAAGTCTTTAGAACTACTGCCTCTGCCTTTACATTTGAGTCAATTTTTTAATTCCCATGGCTTTAGGACTGCAGCTAGAGTCACCAACTTAAATACCCACGAAAACCAGGCAGTATCTTATTCTGAAGTCCAACAAACCATGCTCCATATAAAGGCTGCAGTTGGCAAATAGGGGCTCAGTGTTGCTCCACCCCCTCAACTTCTCAAGAGACATGAAACACGGCTGTAGATCTTTACGTGATATTTCCCAACACCTAAATCAACAATTCACTATTTTGTTTTAATTACAGTTTAGGCCAAATAAAACAGCTACAGACCATACACAGCCCATGGGCCACCATATGGGACCGTGGCAGAAACTGGTCCTATCGGTCCTTTGATACCCATTTCTCCCCTTCATCGTCTAATAGCAGCAACTCACGTGGTCATAGAAGATACTCTTCACTGAGTAAAATGTAACAATATTCTTAACCATCAATGCAAAACTGCGAGCCAGATAAGAAAACAAAGGGACAAGTGACCCAGAAGTGCCAGGCTAGAAGTAGAACTAGCACAAGGCTCAGAAGCATAGACAGGAGACTAAAGGACTGAGGGCTGTCAGAAAGAGGAGAGAAAGGCTGTGCGTAGTTCAAGTTCCTTGCAGAGACAATGACAGGGAAGGGATGAAAGTCAAAAGCACTGATGATCTGGTATTTGGAAAAAGTCCATGAGTCATTCACAGCCAGAGGCCAGAAAGGACCCCAAGGGTTTAAACAAAATAAGCCAGCTGAACCACTAAGAAGCACGTAGGGGAGAGAAAATGATGTTCCGGAAATAGGCCTTACCTGGCAATAAGCTATAAAAACTTGCTCACTCTATAATAAACTTTGTTTATTTAAAACATTCTGGATAGCTGAGCAGTAAAGGTGGGTGATCCTCACGTCACCAGAGGTCCCTCCTGTAGAGAGGCAGCATCAGTGAGACGGAAAAATCTCACTTTTGAAAAGCAGTTCAGGGGAAACTCAAGATCAAGTACGATCAATTCCAGGAATATTTCCTCCTCCTTATCCAATTCACCGAATTTATTTTCAAATACACTGTGATTTATTTGCTTTGAGAAATACTTCTTGTACTTCTGATATACACAAATGACGCCTAAAGAATAAAAAAGTGTTAAGCATTCTTTAAAAACTGAACAAGTGAGCAATTTCCAATAACTTACTTGACAGGGCATCCATCAGTGACTTTTCACTTGGGGTGGCGAGAGGGAATTGAAACAAGCAGGAAAAAAATGCATTTCTGTGTAAACTCCATTTTGTGATGTATAGGAATAGATCCTTCATAAGAGATTAAACAATTCAAATCAAGAAAATATAGACTGATTATTTTAATGTAAATGCTTAAATTTAAAAATTTGATTTCTCATTGAAAAAAGATGGAAAATTTAAATTAAGACATTTATATTCCTGGAATGTTAGCTGGCTAAATTCTCATAATTTCACATGTAATCTTTTAGCATTATTTATACTTTCAAGAAGAAATGAATTTTAAGCTTCCCTTCCAAATTCCATTATCATAGATATATTTGTATCTATTTCCATACTGAAACGTTCGAAGTCATAATTCTCCCAAAAACCTCCCTGCAGTCTGGGAATTTTCTCTTTTTCCATGGCAGAAATTTACATTACATGATGGTATGTTATAAAGAATCACTAAAAACATCGGTTCATAATAACACATCAAAGACCAAATAGATATAACTAATCTATGGGGACCACCTATTACCATCTTTCCAATTCAGTAAACACTGCCATTCCACTGCCAAAAACCTCATAATTCAATTTGCTCTTCTTTGCCCTGTCCTTGAGATGTGGAGGGGGAGGTCTCATACTCAAACAAAGGTTAAGAAACCAAGGACATTGGTAATTGAGCCAAAGCCAGATGAGAGAAACGTCCGACTTCCAGCCTAGTATTTTCCACCTGGCTCTGCTACATTAAGAATTTGAACCAAGTGACAAAACCTACTGAGGCAAGACAACTCGGCAGCTAAACTGGCAGCACTAGGCTCACAAGAAGACCTTACATGTGTAATATTTGTTTGCAAAACCAGAATGGATTTTAAAACAAACCCTGAGGAAACAAGGATGCTTAGAGTCCACCTTGGGTGAAAGCTAAGAGCCCATACGGCTAAGACTACGGCTGATGAGAACTCCTCAGAGTGACCTCGCCCCACTCTCACAGGGGTAAGAAGACAACTCCAATTTTCAAAGATCTATTTCCCAAATAGAACCTCATTTTAACAGTCTTTACTCCAGAGGGAAAGACGGCAAAAATTGTATGGGAATTTCTGCGTATGGGCACTTCTCTAGAGAGAGAGGGCCCACAGCTTTCTCCAGATGCCTAAAGAGACTCAGAACTTCTCAATATTAACAAGAAATTTCAATTTTACAGTGACTCCATAATAAGGAAATACAGAAAAGCTAAGAATCCTAGGACAAGTGCCCTTATTCTCATAAGCAGATAAAAATCAGTCCAGAAAATGACTACTGAAGCTTGAAGTGCATTTGCCCACTGCTAACCAAAAGGAAAATGAAGTAAAATGAAAACCCACCCTAACAGAATACTTAATCTGTCCGATATTTACGAAAACAGGGATTTCTGTGATATTTCATCCATATGTCTTTAAAGTTGCTGAAACTGTCTCCGGTAATAAACAGCCCACAACAACAAAAATTCTACAGGAAAAGAAAAGCTAGTCATGTAGAATATAAATTTGCTTTTTATGGGACAGATTCCCTTTTTAATTCAAGGTAAAAAAGCGAATATGAATCTACAACTATGATATTAGATGCAGGAAAAATATAGATACTTCAACCTGGGAGTTCAAAACTTATCTAAAGTAAACCCTTCAACATGTTTAAAAAAAAAAACAAAACACTACCGTTTTACTACAACTGTCTCACAATAAATAAGTCTATTGAGAAAAACTGTCAAGTTTTTTCAAATAAAGAATTTCTAAAAGTGGGAAAGGGGGTCAAATCTATTCATTTTCAGTCAGAAACTGACAAAATGGAAATGAGTAATGCAGACAAGTACTAGGAAAGTGCAAGTTAAAAAAGGAAACAAACCAGAGTTACGTGTGATTAACACGGCAACCTCCGAATTAGTTTGGTTTTAATCCTACACCACCTATTCCTACGACCTCCTTCGTTACTTTACCTATTCCACTCCTTCCCAAAGCACCCATCCTTCTCTGCATGAAGATCTCTTACAAGCAAAACCCTTAAATGTCCTCACACACAACTATTCAGCAACATTCAAAAGGGAAGTAGGCAGTTAAGAGTATCAATGAAACGGATACATTAAAAGCCTAACCCATAGCTCAGAGAAACTAAATACTAACACCTTTACCGAAAACGGATTATTTTTATGTAGACTAATCCCTGGACACTTAGCATGGGTATTCAGGGGCAGGATGCCTCTGGGAAGGCACCTAGTACAGAGCTGCTCACAGAAGTCGCCTTTTGTTTTAGACAATGGAATACAAGGCTATAGATACAGAAAGTCATCTCCCCTTAAAAAAAAATTCTCCCGTGATCTTACTAAAATTCAAGCTATGATATCCATCATGCACACTAAAAGCCTAACCTGTTCATTTCTCGTTAGGGAAAAAATTTCTAACTGCTCCACAAAACCTCTATAGGATTTTACTAGACTAATTTCTATTTTTAGTTCAGATTCCAAGTTACCAATCCTATTTAAACCACAAAAAAGTATCTTTCAATGTACAAAAGCCTTAAATTATTGCCTTCAGGCTTAAGTGCCTGTTTCTACTTAACAGATTTATATTACTTAAAATCAAGAAAAATCAACTAGCGTTACAAACCAACTACTATCTAGAATAAAATAAATAGATGATAAATGGGCTTCCCAAATTGGAAACATAGAAGACAATGGATTTGGCATTAAAGAACACAATATGTGGGTTCTGTGAGTAACCAGAACCAATGAAGACTTCCACATCTGTAATATGAAACTGAACAAAACCTATGAATATTCCATGCATCTAATATCCTTCATAGAGTTAATTCAAGAGTTGGGTGTGGCCACATCAGCACATACAGCCTTTGATTTCCAACAGTTCTATACTGTATTAGCATAGAGCAGTAACCCTGGCAGCTAAATATTAACAATCGAGAAAGCCTCTAACCCAATTAAACTACATAATCTGTGGGTCCCAGTGCAAAAATGAAAGTACGGGGTCCCCTTGTTCAAAATTTTTTAAGAATTTCAAAGGGGAGGGGTTATGACTGTACAGGTCACATGACCATAAAGTGGCTATGCCTCCAATCAAGTACCCATGCTTAAGAAAAAACTTAAATGTGGTAGCTTATTACGATTATTGGCCTGTCCTGCTGATTATCCACAGAATCAGGAAGAGCTGGGATGGACTGCTATGGGCAGGTTTTCCACAGGGTGGCACACCATCCAGGCCCACATCATCTCACCTATACCGCCCCCGCCAAGGCCATCCAAAAAATCATATGACCAGGCTAAATACTGCAGCTCTCTAGCCTCCCTTACCTCCAAATAAACACTACTGGTGACAAAGATGGCAGTCAGAATGTGATAATGTGGTAGATTTCATAGGATTTCAAATAAGAGGAAAAGAAGTGATCCCACCATGCAGGCCAAGCGACCAAAAGGCGAATGGTAAAGTCAGTCTTGATAAGATGCTATTTTGGGGTATCTAGTTCTCTGGGAAAAAGAACATGAAGCGTAATTTGCCGCTATGGTACTCTAGTGTCGCGTCATGCTAACACCTGAAAAGCATTACAGGCTTAAAAAAAATTTTTTTTCCCCAAAGAAAGACGAAAAGGTTGATCCCAGCTTAGAAGTCAGGGTATTCCAGATGGCTTTGTTGTGTCCTTAAAGAGAATTTGGGACTTGCTTCTAGAAGAGAAGAGAAAGAGAGGTTGGGGGGAAAAAAGCTGTATTTTTAAAAATTATAATCACGTTGACAAGAAAAGCAACACAGAAAGCTGGAATGGCTGAAAGTGATAGCGATTCAGCCAGGAACATCTGTCTGTGTACAAAGAACCACAAGGCTGGATTAAGGAACGGGGCCGTAGAAATGCCACTGAGAGCCCTGTTCTTCGCAACCCACTGGAAGCTGGCTCTTAAGTAAAAGCACCGAAACCCAGAGAAGGACCTTGTTTCTCTGGTGGAGAGGCATTAAGCAGAACAAACCAATCAAAAAATGAACTCCAACAACTAACACCTCCAGAGCCTAGAAAAGGAAAATAAGGTTCAGTAGTAAATAACAGATGGCCTGGCCAACTGACCATTTTGGGGTACCTGTTCTATTCTAGGAGCATATCCTAAAACTGAAATTCTCTTGAACCAAGGGGAAAGAGTGGGGCTCAAAACAGCTGACCTGACATGATTCCTAAAAGCCTACTCAGTGGAGGAAACACCTCAAGACAGGGGAAAAGTGGGGCTTTAAATGCCTAAGGCTCTGTCGTGGAAGGGGAAATAAAAAATCTCATTCCCCGAAAGGTGGCAGCACAAAGTTACCCAAATAGGCCGTAAGGGGCTAGTTTTGATGACACAAATACAAAACTATTCTCTCAAGAAGGAAAAGAAAAAAGCAGAGGGGTCAGAGAAAATGGTAAGTAATGTGTTTCTTAATAATCTAATTTTTCCTACCCCATCCCAGCCATTATCTTCCAGATCTGTCTTCTTCTTGCCCCCTCTACTCCTCTCCTCTCCCATTTCCAAGGGAAGTTTCAGTATGCATCCCACACACACCTGAGCAGTGTAAAATCAACATTCCTATAAACCTCTTATAAAAGAGGAGCCCAAAAACAAATGCAGTAACATTCCAGTCCATCCAGCAAAACAGTCACCATGTCTAGACCCAAAGATCCAAGTGAGAAAGTAGATCCAGGAAAGCTTTTCCACTCGCTCACCAAAATGGAGACTCCAGGTCAGCTTCCGCAAGAAAGAGCGACCTTAGCATAAATGAAAAATTCAAACGACTCTGGGGAAACGATTCATGAGAAAATTGTCTTCAAGGGCAACTAAACAGTATTTCAAACAAACCGATTTTACTTAAGGGAATGGGGAAATTACACCGCAAATGGTATTCGAGAGGTTTTGAATGGACGTATCTGCTATAGGTTTAGGGGCTGAGCTGCATTTCTATGAAGACAGAATTATTCTGCAGGTCCACCAAAAAATTAAGTTTTAAAAAGCGCTTTGTCCTTGCCGGAGGTCTTTCATTTGGCATTGTTAAGCACCATTCTTTGGAGAGGGAATAAAGAAGAGTAGGTACCCGGTAACAAATCCTCCTTTCTTCTCACATTTCAGAAAATGCAGAGAAAAGAGGAGATGAAAATTTCATCATAAAGATGATCTTTAAAAGGCACACTGTTTTAAATGACCATCTGGACAGCTACAACTCCGTGCTTGCAGCTCACATCCAGAGGCAAGGTTCTGCGCTCTGGCCCTCTAGGATAACAAGTAGGCTTTTAAGGAAACGCCGTGGAAAGACTGTTTGCTGGTCATGGTCAGGACCGCTGGAGGAGCACCTGCTGGTGGAGTGATGCCGGTCTGCGCGAGAGGCCGCCAATCTCACCAGGGCACGCACCCACGTCCGTGCACAGGCGCCGAGCTGGGGGCGCAGCTGCCGCCACCCCCGCCAGCGAGCGAGCCAGAGCCCGGAGCCGCCTCGCCCGGCGCGCCCCGCAATTCCCGCCCAGCGCACCGCTTGCGCGCAAACCCGGGATGCCACCGCGAGCGGCGACCTCGCGCGGCTGCGCCCGGCCTCCGCTAACACGGCGCAGGGGAAGCGTGGCCCGGGGGATCCTCTGCGCTCGGCCCCGGGCGCCCACGGTCCCATGCCACCTCCGCACGCCGCGCGGCCGCTGCAAGTCGCGAGACACCCTGGGAGCTGCAAGCAGCCCGCGAGAGGAGGCGCCGGACCAAGTGGGCACGCCACCAGCCGCCACCCAGCTGCTGAACCACCGCCTCCCACCCCGCCAGGTCGCCAGGCCACCGCAGGCAGCCTGCCCCTTTTCTAGAAAAGCCCCCTCCCCCCTTTCCCTCCAATGCACTCACCTGCGTCTGGGCGCAGTTCCTCTCGCGCTACACGCGGCCGTCCCCAGGCACGTCCACGCCTGTGCACGCTGCCGGGCGCGACTGGCCCCGCTCGCCTCCCGCCGCCCCCAACCGGCTTGTGCCCACGGGAGGGGCGGTGCCACCTCCGAGGCGCCCAATGCCCTCCACTCCCGCCGCGAGGGGCCGAGCTCCGGGAACTTCGCGCGCCGCACCTCCGTGCCCCCCGCGTTCCCGCCGGAGCCTGGCCGAGGGCTCCCACCGAGCGGAGGCCGGACTCCGCACGGCGCCGCGGCGGCGCGCACCGCCCGCGCCCGTCGCCCCCCGCAGCCCCCGGCGGGGCGCGGCCCCGCCCATCGCCCTTCCGCGCGCCCCGCACTTGCCTGTGCCCCTCGGCGCTGCGGCGACTCCGGCTCGCGCCGCCGGCCGGCAGCACCACCGCGGAGAAGTGGCTCCGGGCGGGCTCGGCGGAGAGGCGGCGGCGGCGGCAGCGTCCCCGGTCCTGGCGGTGGCGGCAAGGCGGGCTGGAACCCGGCGGAACGCCCGCCCCTCCCGCGCGCGCCGGCGACCGGCCTCCTCAGGCTGCCGGCAGCTGCCTCCGTGCCGCCCGGCGCCGCGGGCCCGCCGTTTGTAGCGGGCGGGGAGGAGGGGCTGGCCTGGAGGAGCGCCAGGAGGCGGGGCCGGCGGCGAGCTCGCGGCGCCGCAGCTCCCGCCGCCGGTGCGTGCCCTGCCCGGCCGCCCCGCGGGTCCGGCCGGCGACAAGACGCCCGGCCGCGGCCGCGGGGCTCCGTGCCTCCCGACTTCCGCGGCCGAGCCGGCTCCCTGACCGGATGCCCCGGGCCGCGCGGAGAGCCACGCGCGCCCAGGGCGGCGGGTTCCGGGTGCAAGTTTGCAACCCCGAGGTTCGGGGCGCTAACGGGGAGCCCGAGCGATTCGCGCGGGGGCTACTTTGATATCTGTGTGTAGCAAATGCATATACATACACATATGCACACGTAGATTGCCAGCGGAGTCAAAAGGCGCTTTTTGCCCTACTTCACAGCCGAAGGGTCCAGTCCTTCCGCGGAAAACTAAAGGCTGAGCTCCCGCCGCCCCTCTCTGCCTCTCTAGATGAATCTGACGTTCAGAGAAGCCCCAAGTACCTGTGCGGGGTGCTATACTCTGCTTCAAACGCGAAGTAGGAAATCTTGCACTCGACTATACAAGTGCCTGCAGCTCGCCGCATCCTTCCAACGCCCCCCACTGAAGCCCCGAAATGGCCAACTCTTCACCGAGGGGGCGTCCCATCGCCGGCTTGCCTTGACCCGCCCCCACGCCCGGCTCAATCGCTTTTCCCCAGAAAAACCTGTGCCTGTCCTCAGACCCAGCCCCACGACTGGGAGTCAAAGCCGACCCGGAGCCACGCGCCGGGAGCACGTTTTTACACCTGCTCAGCCGCTTAATTACGAGAGCACCTGTCGTGTCGGGTTGTGGGGTTTTGGGGGGTTTTTTCATTGCAAAGGCTTCCGTTTTAACCCTTCCCCCTAAAAGACAACGTTTAAAAATATCACCTGTCATACCTACCTGAAATCGCAGGAGGTAAGAGAAAGGAACTGAGCAGTGGGCGACTGAGTCGCCGCAAGAACGTGACCGAGGTTACAGCTTCAAGGGCATGATGCGGGTTTGATGCAGCAAGGTCCGCTAAGGGCGCCCAGCGCTCCCCGCCCCCACACGACGGGCGGGGCTGGGGGAGAAGGGGGGAAGGACTCCACTAACCAGGGCGGGGGTGGGGGAAGCCAAATTGCCCTCTTGGGCGAAGTCAGGTCAGGCGTGGTAAAGTAGGGGACTCAACCACGATCGAAATGGAGACAGTTCATCCCTCAATTTGGGGGGACCTAGACTGGGCACACGAGAAAGAGCTAATTGATTCTATATTAGCATTTCTGTTGTCACCCCATATCCGATTAACAATTAAATGACCTTAATTGACTTTGTACGGGTTCCTGGGGAAACCGCGCAAAGCGCCTGCGCCTTTTTGACCTCCCTCTAAACAGTTAATTATAATATTCCCATCCCAGTCAGGCGGGATTGCTAAAAATGCCAGTTTCCAAACATTAGGCAAAAATGGGCCTACCAAATTTGCCAATCCAAACCTAAAACTCTTAGAATGCCCTACGCCCTACTTCCTGAAGCTGACTTCTTGAAGTTATGGGAGACCTCTCTCTTAACGGAGTTCCCCAAGTCTTGAAACCACTTCTACCTACAAACCTTGCCTTTTGGGGGAGAACTACAGAACAGCTTAGCTTTATAAAGTGGGGTGCCTAAGCACTTGGTAAAAAGACGTAAGGGGAACTCAGGAGTGCCTGATGTAAGACAATTACAGGGAATGACAGCAATAACTAAGGGAGATAGTTATTTTTTTTAACGCCCAAAAAGGCGACTTTTAGATACTCAACATTTTCCTCTTTTTGCAGACTTATTTGCTCAGATTCTGACAAATCTTTCAGATGTCCCATTTAAGAAGCCATTTTACCAAGGAAGTCTTACAGGCCCAGAGAGATTTCCTACCCTTCCAACCCCAAAACACGCACGCATTTTTCCTGACCTTTAGGAACTGATTTCCAAATAGGAAAAGAATTTATTCGGTTACTATTGTCTGCTCTGAACTCCCCCCCCCCCCCCCGCCGCCCCACTCCCATTTTAAGCCTTCATTTCATAGGTTGCAATGTAGGCCTAAGAAATTAACCATCTCCACCTCGCTCCCACTCCCAACACCTAGGGGATGGGTATAATAAATAGGAGTGTGGGGAAGGGCTCATGGTTTAGAATCTTAACCAACAGAAATGTTTGTACATGAGTGGGGAAGAGGAGAGAACCCAGGAATTTCGGGGAGAAAGTACAGAGACACCCATCCCGCCCCAGCAGTGTTAAAGAGTAAACACTAAATGGTTGACTATTTCTCTCACTCTCGCCACAAGAAAGCCAGAGCTACAGCTGGTAACTACGAGAGAAAATGCCCAGTCTCCACATCAGTTTCGCTAACCCGTACTTGAAGATGGAAAACGGGGAACGTATCCAACCTCCAATTTGCCACAGTTGTATAGCTCTCATATTAATTCTTTACAGACGTGAAATAGGTGGGTACGTAGCAACGTGCTGGGCATAAATTAAGCAACAATGGCCACGCGATGTCCTGTTCGCCGCGGAGCTCCCATGGTGGGCACTGCCACCTTGCCATCCCCAGGCCCCACCGCCCCGGAGATGGCAGAGTCTAGTCTGGAGGAGGCGGACCGCGCGTTGGCTTTTCGAACCCAGAGAGTGGGTGGGGTGGAGAGCAGCGAGAAATTCACAGCCCCAGCCGGCTTTGTACCTTTTCCCCATCCTCTCCCTCTCAAGCCCCACACGGGCGCTCTCACGCACACACTCACCCACACCTCCTCCTGCCAATAATTTAAACTTCTCTTAGGCAAAGGCAGCACCTTGTTCACCGCCACCACCACCCCCTCCGCCCTCCCCGCCCCTCGAACACCCTCCCCCTTTCCCACATCTACCCTGGATTCTCATTTTTCGCAGTAAGAGCCAGCTGGTTTCTCCTAAACCCTGAGAAATCGCAAAAGTTAAAATGAAGCATGTGTCTGCCCAACGTCTCATCCCCAACCATCTTTCTCTCGGCGTCAGTTTAACAATAGCTATTCGAGAAAAGCGGGAGGGGGGGGGGGGCGGTAGGGAAGGGGATGAAGGCTACGTAGCTGAGTTGGCTCCGGGGCGGCTGCGAAGCCTCGTGGCTGCGAACCGGTACCCCCTCGCCCCGAAGGCGAAGTCAGCAGCGTAGGACCAAGGACAGGGCTTGGCATCCACTTCCCAGCGCCCAGCACAGTGAGGCTCCCAGGCAGCCGCCGCTCCACAGACACAGCTCCAAGGATCTTATTTACGCTTTTCTGAACAAAGGGAATCTCATATCCGGTACAGGCTTAAGAATTCGGCCCCAAATTGGCTACCTTCTTTTAAAACAGAATCACGGTAATTGGCGCCCCTGAATTACAGCCCGCACACCTAGCAGTGATGAGTTTTGACAGCTTCTACCCACCCCAGCCCCAGCCCAGCCCCAGCCCTCAGGCAGCATGTACTTTTCTCAGTCAACTACAACTCGCTGCCTGGTGCAGCATCTAAATTCCATCTGGCAATCTCATCTCCTCAGCACATGTTATCTGGTTAATGCAATTAAGTCTGGGATTTTCGCTGGTCTAATCTTCAAGTCCAGGCTTCTGATTCCCCTTCACGCTACTAAAGCCTCTCCCGTCCTCCGGTTGCTTCGCGAAAGTAGAGGCATGCATCCCCCAAAACCCAAGTTATCCCTCTCTTCCCACGAAATGAACTTGCAACCTCAATCCCGAAGCTCACTCAACATCTAGACTCCCATTGTACCCCTGCTCTACCCTTGCCACATTTACCACTTAAGTTTCTGCCATTGACATTTGCGAATATTCAGTACGTCAAGCATGCGTCCATCGTCTTTTAGTCTAGCTCTCTAGAATTAAAAAGCAGAGCAATAGCTTTGAAATGAGACAAAATATGTGCAATTAACTTCATATTCTGTATTCTGCTCACTTACAGGTTTTCTGGTTTTGCCAGAGCATCGCTGCAACTAATGATTAAAGAAACCAAACCGAAACTTACCTTTCTCCCTTAAGATTTTTGTGTATGTGTGTTTTTAAAGTAACGGTGCAGTTCTCCCAATAAGGATGAGCAAGAAGCTGCTGGATAGTTCTCTTAAGACAGCACGAAACCTAAACTGTGCTCGGCTTAAAAGAAGCAAATAAAAAGAAATGCTTTCGACCCCAAAGTCCAACGCTAAAAGAAATGGCGGAAAAAAAAATATGAAAGGGGAGGGGAAACTTAAAAAAGAGAGTTTAAAAAGACGGAGAGACTACCCTCCTATTGCCGTTCAACTAAACAAAAAGGGGCAAGAAAAACAAACGAAGGAACAAAGAAAAGAGACGAAAGAACGTTTTTTCAAAAAGACGATGTCTTTCTCCTTGTTGCTTTTTAGTAGGTCGCTACAGGAGTAAGCTGCTGCATCTCTAACTGAGAACAGAAATAAGGGGGGAGGACGTCTTAAAAGGGAGGTGGACTGGACCACAGATTTATAGCACCGTATCACCAACCCCTTCTCTGCCTCCGCACTGCCGTGTGTGCAGCTGCTCTGCCAGGCTCCTATCCCGGGCAGCACGCGCGGAAGTATACGCCGAGTGGCGCCACAACGCAACTTGCTCATCTCTCCAGGATCCTGATTGGTCCAGATGCCTCCATTGAGGCCGCCCAGACGAGGCTGGGTGATGTGATTGGTTGGAAGCTTGTGTCACTCTCGAGAGCTCAATGGAGTCCCGTTTCAAGGTAAGTTGTGCGGGGAGGTACACTCAACACTGGCGGCGAAGGGAAATGCAAGAAGCAGAAAGAGATGGGGAGAGAGCAACGTGGGAGGGTTGGAACTGTACTATCAGAGTTTGCGATACGGCACGATCTCCCTTCCTCTTAAATCTTTCTGCTTCCGAAAGACTCATTTCTTTGCCATCACTGCATCTATGGCACGTTTCTTTATAACATTAAACTCTGTCCGGTATGTATGAGTCATTGAGAGCTCTCTCTCTTTGATCTGAGTGAAAGGGATGAATGTACATCCATTACTTGCCCGCATGCCTTTTTCGATTTGTGTTCCAGTGTTCTGTATTAGATGTTAGGCAAATTTATGCCTTTATTTTAATATGTGCATATTGCAGCTCTCTTGTTTATTTTTTTTAAACGTCCTTTTAGGATAAGAATTAAGTCAGAAATGCCTTCCAATAAAGCTGCACCGTTTGAATTAGCTTTCACTTCGTGTTAGAATAGAAAAGTGTAGGATAAACATCTTGTCCAGGAAAGGAGGTACTGAGTTAAGCTAAGGTCCTTCTTTGAGGTGTATGATGACTCTCAAAAAGAGCAGCTATATATACAATTAGAACAAGCCACCACTCTGCATTTACTGGCGGTACAGTTCTTGGACCACACATGTATTGCTGACAGTAAAGATAGTTGAGCCTTTATCAGGGCTCTTTCTCTGAGGATTTAGATAGTTTAACCAGAAGACCAAGTGCTGTCAATGCTTCTGCTTTATAGATGAAGACTACTTTATTAAACTCCATATTTTTTAATAACATTCAGGAGGCTGAAATACAGTTTTATTCATAGCATTTATTTCTTCCTCCAAGTGAAAGCATGGTCCTCAGGATCGACTTGATGTATAAGTAGAGACAACATTCACTTGACCTAGGTTCTTTTCCAGCCTGAATTTCTTCTTTTAATCTTGAAAGAGAGCGCCAACTTCCTAGACAGTCCTTAACGTTTCTTACACAATGTAATATATCTTCTCTGGAGGCTCATGGAATTCCTTTACCTGTTTATTTACTACTAGTCCGTATCTTTGAGAATGCAGGAAAGAGGAGGCACAGTAAGAGACGTGCAGGAAGGTGGAGTGGGATGGAGGAAAAAAGGACAGATAGTCACAAAGCAAAATGACTAGCAAGTGAGGAGTGAAGTAAGTCAGAGTTCCTTAAGAGTGTCCTTGAGTGTTGATAAATGATTAATGGCGAAGAACAGAAGATCTGACCTGTTTATCTCCCCATATAGCCCATATAATACGTCCGAATTTTATACTTTGCATGATAACTGGGGGTTGGGAAAGAAGGCCTGAATCTATATATTGTCGTATCATTAACTTTTATAATTATCATGCCCTAATCCTTACCCTCTCTTTTTATATAACGTCAGGCCTGGGGTCCTAATTTCAATTTAAAACTATTCTCTAGACCTGAGTGGAACTCATCGGAAGAAGAAAGAAAAGCAGTTTGAAGAAATAGAGCCAAAGGGCTGAGGGAAGGATAAATGAAGGGAAAAGAAAGACTACACCTCATCTAGAATAGATTAATCACTGTCTGAATAAACAGTGGGAAGATTGGGTTTGTTGTCATCCTTCTTCAACTCCTCCCCTCACTCCCAGCTCAGTACAGAGAAATAACCCTTAAAGTAATAAATACAATTTGGATAAAAGTATAATACTGTTTAATCAGACTTATCTATGAAGTGAATTGTCTTTTTTCCTTGTTAACATGTTCTGAAGTAACTATTGAATTAGTTGCATGTGTTCATGAAATTCTCAGCACTTTGAAGAAAATCTTTACCATTAACTTACAATTACATAAATTTCTTCTAACTGGGTGGAAACTAATACTTTATTTTATTTTTTGGTGCATGTTTATATCCATGAGAAAGATTTTGTAGATTACAGTGGTATATTTTCCAGAAGGATTAGAGGACGGTGGATATGGAAAGCTGGTTGTGATGTGGAGTGATTAAAATCTAGAATGTGTGTTATGTAGTTAAAAAAATTATTTGGAAAATGGTCAACTTGTCCATTCAAATTCAAAATACTAAATTCTGTGGATTCAGTGTATATGCTGTTTTCAGTTTGGGCAGAGGAGCAAATATTTTTCAAAGTATTGTCATCTTCAACATGTTTTTTTCTATGTAGGTAACATGGAGTTAAATTATTTAAGAAATTGAAAATATCTTAAAATACTAGTTTACCTCCTCAATAAAATAGATGTTTTTAAATTTAAAAACTTTTAAATGGGTAGATATACCATAAATAACATGCACTTTTCCAACTTTTAAAAATAAAAACTGAATACAGCCACTTTAAAACAAATGATATCTGAATGTAAATTTCACTTTGAAATTCATGTTGTCATACCCTGAAATATAACATATTCTATCTTGCATTAATGAAGACTATGTGTAAACATCACACTCCACATTAAGCAATTGTAATCAACCCTCTTCATTCATAGTTAGGTAAAGAATTATCCACAGCATCATAACATGCATGAGAAAAGCATTTAGAAGACATTTGAATTATGATTGTCACGTCAGCTCTGGTATATCTTCAAAGTCCTTGGCATTATTTTAAACTGCAGCAGAGAAGGGAGAGACTTACGCAGTCACTGAGAGCTTGGAGAAAAAGTTTAATATGGAAAAAGTTGCAAAAAAGAATGCTTCTCAAAGGTGAAAAAGTAATGAATTCACTTGATTATTTTACTAAAATTTCTTTATAAAGGAACAGTCATTCACAGGAATACTCATAAGCTATTGTGGACAATGTCTTTTAGGATAAATAACCCCCTTACACCACTTGGGGGGGAGCGGATTTTAGCATTTTTATGATAAAAGGCATTGTAAACTACTTTTGTAACTTTTTAAAAAAGTAAACAAAGCAGTGAAGCTATTTAAATTAGTTTACAATGTTTGGCTTAAGTCCAAACATTATGCCCTCTCAGGTGAATAAAAAATATCATTCTTGTTAGTTTATTAGGCTGTTTGGGCGGGGGGGGGCGTGGTATGTGATTCATGATTTTGGCAATGTGACAGTTTAGTGCCTGCGGGAGAAATATAGATACTATGTAACTTGACGATTACTCTTTTATTTATTCTTCTTAAAGAAGTATGTCAACTGTCCTTCCACAGTTTAGAAAACAGAAAAAAGTTATTGAGAAAATTGACACCAACGTGAGTTTAGAACGTGGCAACCGGGCAAGAGAATGAGGCAGGAATTAGCACCATGGACAGAGACCAGCCGACCCTGAATAAAGGTTTGCAAAGCCTGGTAGTGTTTTCTGTCCCACCCTGTAAGACATGGAAACTGCAATTCTGGGGAACGTTTCATTCCACAGACTTTAAGGAAGAGGCTGTCCTAGTCCATAGAAACACGTTTATTTTGAATTAAACTGGATTTGCTAGGACCCGGCCATCGTGACAAACTGCCAGGAGAGTTGGTGCCCTGAACTCACTGCGTAGTCTCCACTGTCCTCTTTTCACACACTTCCTTGCCCTGCCTTTCATCAAAGTGGTCACGCAAAATAAATGTAAATTCAGGTAGTCATCGAAAAGTCTGCTAACCTACTCCAGAGTTTTTAATCCTCGAAATTCCCAGCGGGAATCCCAACAAAACGCCTACTCGCACACCCTGGCTCCCCTCCCCCAATTCTTCTCCCGGCTCCCTCCACTTCCTGGCAAAGGGGGAAAGCCTTTATCCGAAGGTGAGTGACCTCCGAGACTATTTTGCAAAGGATCCTTTATATGACAAACACCTCCCATTAGGGACAGTGCCAGGGGCGGCAGTGAGCAGGATCACAAACATCCTTTACTTTCTCTTTACATTTTGTGTTTAAACTCCTGTTCGAGGAAAAAGACTGTAAAGAGAGCAGACTCAGAATTCCCCCTAAATCCAAAGATTACTGTTTACACTTAAAGACATGTGAACTGTTTATTTAAAATGTTAAAAAAAAAAAGAATAAATGTAATCTAGTGTCACGGTAAATCTTTGAGATCAGCCTAGATTGTTCTTCCTTCCTACCACCACCACTTGTTTTTCTGGACAAAATTTGTATGAGGTTCATTCTCCTTTAGGTGGTTTGCCTGCAGATATTCAGACTAAGATCTGTTGCACGTGCCCCGAAGTGTCTCGGAAAATATATTCGCAGCTTCGGATCGACGATCATTCATGTAAACGCTCCCACAAATGTCCTTAGATTTCCTTTCCTCCCCTTTTTTACTCAGTAGCAACTTTTAGTAGGATAAACTCACGTCTTTCCAGAGCCTGCAAAGGAAGATCTAGGCGACCAGGCGAAGGTGGGGTAAGAAAAATTGGAGGTGAGGAAGGGCAAATCAGAACTTTGTGTCCGTTTCCTTCAGGGATGCTAACAGCCGTCTCTAAGCTTCCTCCTGGAGCCGATACATCTCATGCAAAATTAATACAAGTAATTAAAAATAGCAGTTTCCCAAGTTAAAGGAAACCATCTGTCTCAGCTGGTGGCAATCAGTCTTTTCGCCGGCCCCTTTACCGGGACCTGGGAAGAAACGGTTTTTCTGCTTCCGATGCTAGGAGGCTCTTTCTTATATTGAAGATTTATGTTTCCACTTGTGTGCGATGCACGTCTAATTTGAAATAATAAAGCCGGGCTGAGCAACCAGTCAATCAGAGCTATCAACTGCGCTCGGCGCGCGCCCTGCCCCCACCTCCCTCCGGTCTCTAACCCTCTTTCCCTCCTCCTCCTCTCGCTCTCCCTGCCCTACCCACCTCTTTCCTTCTTCCTCTGCTCTCTCACAGACTCACACTTTTCCCTCACGTGTGTTCAGATCAAACCCTTGCCCCATAGAGCAAATGACCGCACCGGGGCACGGTGACAAAGGCAGAGTTTGTGTCAGAAGAAGACTGAGGCCCGGGGAGACACATCGGCTAGAGAAACAGCTGTCTTATCAGCCCGCTGCAGAGATGGAGATGGCTCGAGAGGTCCTCAACAGATAATCACTTGAATAGGTTTGCAATGCGCCAAACTTCACGCTTGATAAGGCCAACCCAGTGTAGAGAGCAGCCCAGATCCTGCTCCATTCTGTTTTATCTGGGCTGTAAATTAAGAAATTGAAATTCAGGTGGCAGAGGCAGCAGTCTGCTGATAGACCGCTAAAGTAAACTGTCATTAGAATGCTTTCGGCAGGCAGAGAGGGGGCGCGTGGAATGGGATATTGTTTTGTTTTGTTTTTTAATGTGGGGAGGGGAGCGGTGAGAGAAAAAAACCCTACCGATTTGAAAAATTATTTGGGGAGGAGAAGCTGTGAGGAGAAATAGCAAAGGGACATGGTCATGATTCCTAGCCATAGCCTCAATGCACAAACCATTTGAAAAGTATAAAGTTGTGTGAAGTTTGGTGTACCAGAGATTAAAGAACAATTGAAACCAATCTGACATAAAATAGAATTCTGTCTTTATCAGAGCATGGGGCAGAGGAAGCTCCCTGACTACAGTATTACATTCCAAATGGACTCTAAAGTTTTCCTTTTGTTCTATGAAAAACAGATCAACCGATACAGAGGAGTCACCATAAACTGGGGTTAACTTGACCTTTTTGTTGAGGCGATAGGGCCACCGGAGAGATCCCAGAGTGATTTTCAGAGTAGCCTAAGAAGTTGTCAACCACGGAAAAGAATCTGCTTAGCTACCTACAGGAATAAGATTTATGTTTCATCCCCTTCCCTTTACCCAGATTATTGCTATGGGATAATTCAGGAAACTCAAAAAATTCCACGTGTGTATTTTGACACCACTTGGGTCTTACAGTACACTTTATATCTACACTCTTCTATCTACTTTCATGGATATAAGGCATGAAATCTATGTATTATTGGAACAAATGTTTCGCAAAAAGTTTAAAATGTATAATGACCAGAATATAGCCAGTGACCTTGTTGTCTTGATTCACCGATGACTTTGCACTATACCTTGTTCTTTGTGCCCTTGAGTGGATTGTAAATTCACTGGTGTGCATTTATGAGAATATAAGCACAAGAGGATACATTGCATTTTCCACAACAGCATTTATATTTTAAGTTTCAGCAACATTTCTAAAAAGATACCTTCAGCTGATAACACATAGTTAATGCAGCTTTAGAAAATCAATCAGTTTTTACTTTATTTAACCCCAAAACTTTGATCAATGTCACAGTGCACTTAACTGACAATATAAAGGCTGCTTAAGTCACAGTGGGGTGAGAAAGTATTAAAAATGAATTTGTCGGGTAAAGCGATGAGAAAAAGTTTAAGATGCTAGTATACATTTCACTAGTTATTAAACTATTTAGACATTAAAAAACAATTCTTTTAAACTTTGAGTTTGTTATCTGATTACTCACATGGAGGTAAGCACATAAATATTAGTCATGGAATCTCAAATGCATTTCTGTTCAATACTTTATGCAAAAATCTTTTACATCTTGTAACACAGAGGACAGGTGTTTTTTAAAAAAATTCAAGTGTATGGATGAATGAGTGCAGTATGTGTTCTTTAATGAGACATAAATTTATGTTTATGTAAGTTAACTTTTCCCTTCCATACCAGCATTTTCCATAATGTTATCATATTGGTTTAAATAATGGCTACTAGACAAGAATTTTAAGAAGTAATCTTTTAATGAATTCCAGCCTTTTAGGCATTATTATATTATCTTCAGATAATCAGATAATAAGATATTTTTCAGCTTGTTACAAATACTCAAAACAAGTTTGAATTGCCAGCTTTAATGAGTCTCTTAAGCTATGGTTATTATTTTTCTTTTTCTTAATTAAATTGAAAATATGCATACAATGGACAGATTAAACTGTTGTCAATACAGGTAGGACTTCTTAAAGATGAAAATTTGCATAGGGTTAAAAGATGCACTCTCACTGTTTGAAATGTGAGAAAAATATTTTATAACATTTCAAAACTACAAGATAATTTTAAAAAAGAAACCTTTCATTGTTAAACAGAAAAATGTTTTAGCATGAAATTATTATAAAAACCACTGCTGTCTAATTTTTGTCACAAATAAATGATATATATGGTATCTAAAGGCATAGCAATTCATCATGAATGATGAAAAATAATGAAAAACCCAAAAACACAAAAAATTTTAAAAGGGATTCATCATTAATTCCTTTCTGTGGGAAATGGGAAAGTAGATTTTTAAGGCAAACAATCTCTATGATGTATAGAGGCAAAAATTTTGGAAGCTTTGGGAGCATCTTAAAGTTGTAACACTTTTGTTTAAAACTGATTATAAGTCTATTACCAAAAAAAAAAAATCAGGAAGTAATTGGGTCCTTCCAGATTTTTTTTTTTTACTTATCTTCAGGTGAGGGCAAAATGAGCGATACTCATTTGGTTCCTATTTCTAAATATTTATTCCTATATTTGACAAAAGAGCCATTTCAGTTTGATTCAAGCATCTTTTGAGTGCCTATCATGTGCCAGAGTAAGAAAATTAGATTAGAGACAATAAATGCTTAAAGGAAATCAGATTACTTTTTAGGAAATCCTAGTAAAAGGAAAATTTGAGAGGTTCAAATAACTCAATGTGTTGTAGAAAACATCTTTACAATGTATCTGGATATTGTTACTCTCTAAAGTTATGTACAATACGTCTTTATAAGTCTTTTCGTAGTATGGCTTGTCAAAAATTAGTCCTTAAAATAGAAATTGTACAGTTGCCCTACTAGGAGCTACAATCTTGCCAATTGTTAAGAGGTTGGGTTTTTCCTTCAGACATATCTGGATTTGAACCAGACTCTGCCACTGTGTGGCCTTGGACAAGGTACTTTATCTCTTCTAAGCCTTGATTTCCGAATCTAAAAAATGGTGATAATAATGCTTAATTTAGGATCACTGTGAGGTTAAATGTAATCACAAGTGTGAAACAGTCAAACTTCCTGGCATGGAGGAAACAGTCGATAGATACATGGTAACTACAATTATGGGAACAAAAGTGGTGACTTGGCATTTATTTGATGAAGCCAGAATTAGAATTCCTGTTTTTACATACCATCTCTTAAATATTTTCATTTGCTCTCATTAATGTCCTAACTGAAATATCCTATGATAAATACCTTCTCACATTTCTAATTGTAACCAAGTTTAAAAGGCCCCAAAAGGCATAAAATCTTCTGTCTGCGCTGTTATATGGCTTCAGTATATTTCCCAATAGGATTTCATGATTCACCATAAAAAGTTGTGGGTCTTCAAAAAGGAACTTAGTCTGAGATCCCGTTTGATTGATATAATAATAAAAACACCTTAGATTTTTATAGTACCTTTTATCACAAAAAGCTCAATGTACTTTTACATATTTATCATCGTAACCCAGAAGGTAAGGAAGCACATAAATTATTTCTCATTTTCAGGAGCATAACAGAGGTGTTAGGAATCTAAGTAACATTTCTAAGATTAACAGGAAGGGAGAACAGCTTTCCTGAATGTCAGTCATTCTGCAATGTGTTACTCATTTTGGCATTAATTATGACCACTACTACTTTAGTTATGCTCACTGTTAGTGTTTGGCATTAAGTATAGGTTATAATTCAGTTAATTACTCACTGAGATCAAGTTAAGTCAAATATACACCATCACAATCTAATCAGATAAAAATATTTTGATTTTACACTGAGATGCTTTTATTATTCAATTATATACATACATATATGCACACCTTATCCATTCTTATTTACCATTCTGTGTTAACTCTAAGGCAAGATTTTAAAAGTTATTAGTCATCTATGGCCTTGTAAGAAATCACTTGCAATCTCCTATCACTCGCCTCTCCCCAGGCTCATTCCCTCTCTCCACATATATTTTTATAGGCTATTATATTTATTCCATTTACATAGGCTAACAGTACTTTCTGCTCTAGTTTTCCATTTCTAAGGTTGTGCTTGAAAAATATATCAAAATAAATATCCAAAGGAATATACAGGTAGAGTGCATAAAGGGCACAAGAGAATATGCTTTTTATAATAGTTTTTTGTTTGTTTTGAATGAAACAAAATGGAGAAATAATGTCCACTTGACATTGTAAAACACAGAATATCAAAAGAATACTAAAACTTGCTTATGGTTTATAGTTTTGCAGTTCCCTCCTGGGCTTACTTTGCTATGGATTGACACAGATGTAACTACAGATGTGGACGTCCAGTGAGTGAGTGGAATGGAAGGAAACAAAACTTTGCAGCCTGACAAAAGAATCAACGTTGAACTTGTGGATGTCTAAATTCATAGGTTACAATGCAAAGATAGACTGAAGGTTTTTATTTTAAACAATGGGCATCTAGCTGTATCCTAAGCGTAACTTTTTATAATTTGGTAAGGTTGACCCACTCAAAGTCAAGCCCAATCAAGTAACTGCCAAACTTCTATGAGGAAATCTAATTAGCACCAAGAAGAAATACACATGCATACACACAGAAGAGCCAGAGCTGCTGTTTATTTCCATTTCACACCAAACACTTTTAACCCTTCATGTTGATGTGACCAAATGGAAAATATATTTCTCTGATTGAGGATATATATGTGCACTTTAAGGCTAAGAATACTGTTGTAATAGAAATGATGTTCTGTTCCTTTGGTCACTGTCATTCTGGTCTCAGAACTTAGAGATGGTTCTGAGACCATATCTTATGGTTGTTTGAGATGTCAGTTTGTGTAAAGATGAGTTGGAAGATATAACATAAATGAATGGTGTTACAAACTGTTTAAGCTGTTTGAGTAACAAATAGACATTTCCTTGAATTATTTTGACACAATTTACTGTGAAATTTCTTTTTTTCTCTTGCTGATATTTCTAGATTCCTTGTGCAGGCAATAAAAAGAAAAGCCTTTCTTTTATGTCAGTGCTCATTATTTAACTCATAGAGCACTGATGTTTTCTAGAATACTAATATTTCATAGATGTAAAATGAATACGAATAGAGGTGTCTCCACATTAGTCATAGCAAAAGGATACATAAAAATTTGAGTCTCTTTACAAGGTTTTTATAAAAGAGGAAAATATTAATATATATTATGGTGTTTTAGTCCTTCGTTTTAAAAGACCTTCACATAAATCTACTTGACTGGTGTGCATGTGTGGGTTTAGAGCAAATGAAATGAGATTCCAAGGTGAAAATTGCAAGACTTTGGTCGAGGAAGTGGGCTGGAGAGCGACAGGATATCAGGTTGGTTAGGTATGGTGGAGTCCCATTATGGAGGCCTTTGAAAGCCAGCAGAGGGAAGTACTGACATAAAACTACTAGATACAGGATATATCTATTGACAAGTATAAATTTTGGACATGCCAAGCTGGAGGAGAATAAAGGTAAAGGAATCAGAATCAAGTCATAGGAGGGTTAAGAAGCTTTTTGTCTAAAGCTCTAAGACTTCTTGGAATGAGGTGGCAAGGTCAAGGGATAAATAGAGATGGGGGAAGATTGACAGGTATAAAGAGGAGTTCACACTAACAACAATGAAAATATTTTGATGGCTAAAATATTTATAGCAGGCACTATAGGAAAGTAATAGGGTTCTGAACAAATAATACTTTGGAGCCAAAAAGCCCAAGAAAGCTGTGAAGGAAAGAACCTAGGAAACAGAGCCTGTCAGGCTGCACATTGCTTAGCTGTGGATTGCCTCTAAGACACCTTTGTGTCTTTGTAAAGAGGGGGCTTTAAAGGCAGGATGCTAGGAAAGGATGCATTGAGCTAAGATTCCTAGGCTTGGAGAAAGGAGATGGGAGTCCTACTATTATTTCTCCCATCAATTACTCATTCTCTTCAGCAAGTTATTCTGACTAAACTTCATGATTTCCAGAAGAAGACTGGATTAGTAAAAATAATGATAATGGGTAACAAGTACTGAGTGCGTACTGTGTGCTAGGCAGCATTCTAATGCTTTACGTGCATTAAATCATTTAATCCTCACAACACTCCTAGCATTTTAAAGATGAGGAAACAGGATATTAAGTAATTTGCCCCAAATCACACAACTAGAAATTGACAAAGCTGGGATTTCACCCCAAGAAGTCCATTTCTATGGCCTAAATCCTTAGACACTGTTTATTAGATGAGCTCTAAGGTACTTTTACATAAGGAAAATAGATATTGCAATTAACAAAAACAGACAAAACTATTTTTAATAATGGAAATAATCATACTCCTGTCTTGCCGTGCTTTCTATTGCTGACAAATGGAAGAGAGATAAAAGTGACAATTAGACGATTTGCTTCTTTAAAATGACTCAGGTCAAATACAACAGGATTTTAAGAAATATTATTTAAGATGTCCTAGAAGGTCCTAATTACTTGTAATATTATTTGGGGATTTGAGGAAATTTTAATTATTTAGCTTTTGTAAATTCTAATGTTCAGAAATCCATAACCATATAGTAAACAGTTATAAAACCATTAAAAAGGATAGTATATGCTTATAATTTAATGATACATAAAGATTTTTATGAAATATTGTTGAGAGTATTAAACGTCATATAAAGGATGGTCAACAGTAAACAGTGGCTATTTTCAGGTAATAGGAGTCGGACTTACAATTACTTTTTTCTTTGTGTTTTCTGCATAATTGGATTTGTAAAAATTCTGGGCAGCAATTCTTTTTTAAATCAGAAAAACAAGTAGTTCTGTGTTTGGGGTGGGGGTCTACAGCTCAAGAGCTCAAGCTTCAGCCCTGTAGCCACCAGGTGGGAACAGGTGGTAGATACTGAGTGGTGAAAAGCAATGACCTCTTAAAAGACAACTTAGATTCAGAGAGAGGACAGATTAACAGCCCTGGAGCTTGACAGTTTATAAACAAAATAATATTCACTTGCAAAAACAAATCTTCAGATTTAATACATATGAAAAATAAATATAATAGAGCAGAATGATAAAAATCTCCGAAGTTGCTCTCCCAGCTTCTTAGAAGAATACAATATCAGATGTAATTATCCTGTCCAATTAGATTTGTTAATATTAATTATACACAAGAACATCAACTATTTCCTTCACTTACTGCCGGTCTATAGTATTATGGCCCAGGGATGTTCTTCTTTTCATGTAATTAATCATTTCTTTTTTTCTCTTATACACATTCCTGCAGTAGCTGGAAAATCTCATAAAATGAACCTTTATTCCCAACTTGCAAAGCCCTTAAAGTGATTTGCTCATATTTCTATGGCATATAAATAAATGGAAATGATACTACAGTAAATAATTCTAATGAGATTGAACAAAAACTGGCTCCCTGACAGGTACCATTTAGCGGATTGCTATTTCAATGGCCTAAATAGTCACCTGAGTTAATTCAATTTTCACATTGTTTAATTTTTGGCTTTAAAATCACTCTTCAGAGAACGGGAAAGCAAGCTCGCTGTCTCAACTCTATAGGATGGTACAGTCTGAACATCCTCACTTGTTAATTTAATTTTGCCATTTAAGAATATTCTAATATTATGACCAAAAATCTCACAAGAGCTACCTAGAGGTATTATTTATATTTAAAGGAATATTATGATTAGATTTGTAGTATTGATGGAACTAGAAAAGAGGTACTAAGAAACAATATCAAAATAAGAGAAATTTATTTTTTAATATGATGTTTTAACATGGCCCTGTTTGTATCTTTCAAGCTTTATAAATTGCAAACATATATTCACTTTTAGATATGAATTATGACCACTTTGAAAAAAAGTTATTTGTCATAAACAGAGACATAAAGTGCTGCTGCCCTGGCTCGGGCTCTCATTTGACTCATGGCGCAGTCTTGAATAATTTTAAACCAAACATGACTGCGGCAATCAATTTTCGTCCAATTTATTGGGCATGAGTTAAAGCCAATTAAAAAACCATTTTTGGTGCAATTCAAGGGGAAAAATGTATAAACCCATGGAAAACAGATTTCAGTCCTAGACATGAGTCATCACTATTCTAAATAATGGTGCCAGCCCCAAATCAGAAAGAACAAATTCTAAAATTGTATATTCTACACCGGAAACTGCATTTCTCTGCAATGATTTTATACAAATTTTTTGTATCTTTTAAATGAGAAATTGAGCTGGAAGGAAAATCATGCTCTTCTAACATTTTCTCATTTCTGAGTGTTTTTTAGTCAAGAAATTAAAAGGTAGTTTACAGCAGCCCCTGAGTTTCTGAATTAAGAACTAAGGTAGAAAGTCATCTGTGACCTTTAGACAAAGAAAGCAAAACATTTTACCTATAATTTTAAGGTATTTTTTACTTATTAGACCATGTCTCCTTTCACATGAGTATAGTGGCTCTCTTTTAAGGTCATAAAATGAAACAATCCCTGTACGCTCCGGATAATCTTAGGGTAACCAAAGCAGCAAAATGGAAACTTCTAGGTTGGAAATTACAACTATAAAAGACGGCCATACATTTTCAATCTGTATATTAAGAAGGCCTTTTCGGGGCTCTAGTGGTTCAAAGTATTCAAGCAGACCTGGATTCTGGTTCTGCCTCTCCCGT
Source organism: Equus quagga (assembly GCF_021613505.1). NCBI lineage: Eukaryota > Metazoa > Chordata > Mammalia > Perissodactyla > Equidae > Equus > Equus quagga. Next base: position 123,253,570 of record NC_060272.1, read on the forward strand.
GTCCTTGGTATATGACTTCAGGCCCGTTGCCTGATTGTCTCTGAGCCTCAGCTTTCTCATTGGTAAAATGAGCACAAAAGTAATAGCCAGCTTATAGGGATGTTGAGCACTAAGAGAAAGAATGTTTGTCATGTGCTTAGGAGAGTGCCTGGAACAGAGTGGACCTTCAGTGAGTGACAGAACTCTTGAGATGAAAGTCCAGCAGCTCTCACATGGAGCTATGCATCAATTCCTCAACCTACCTGTGAAGGTTTTTTTCTTTTAAAGCACAGATGCCTAGTCTTTACCCTGGGAGATTTCTACTCAGTAGTTCTGAGGTGAGGTCCAGGCACACGTCTTCATAGAAACCCCCATGGATGATTCTGATGAACCACAGCTTTAAAGCAAAAAACGCTACAGATTTTTCAGTAGCTCAGTTAACAAGGAGTTAAAGTCAACTCTGGCTTGAACTATTTTGGTCTGACTCTCTCTGTGGAGTAGATTAACTGGAAAAATTGCCAGGTTTGTATTTTGCGTTATGCTAAAAGAGATTTAACTGGGAGACTTTTAAAGATTTTATGTACATTCATTTATCCATGAGGTCACAGAGAAAGCTTGATTTTCCACAATTTCCTATTATTATAATAAGAGAACAGACACATGAGAAAACCCTGGGAAATTACAGTCATTCCATTGGCATGGATATCTTTTAATGTTTACTGTATCCTGTAGCTTTTACTTCTATTTAATAAACACAGGCAGATAAGCCAATACTACCAAATCCATTTTTTTCAGAGTCATTCTGAAAAAAATAACTAGTTGAGTTAGTTCATTTCTAACTGTCCAATTTCAAGATAAGTAAGCAGTCTCTTCAGTGATAGAGATCAAGGAGTGCCACTAAATATATATATTTTAGAAAAATATATATTTTGGCCTAACATGACCACCCTACAAGTTACTCACTGTGACTGTTTAACAAAAACGAGAGCATTTTCCCTGGGAGTGATTTGTAAATACTAGCTGAAACCACTACTCTCCTTAATATCTTTCCCTGTCATAGAAATCTGGCAGTCATATGTCTGGGCTTAAATTTGAGCGGGTCTGTCTTACCAAATGATAACACACATTTAGGACACTGCCACACCACCTGATAGAGTTTTTAATTTAGAGAGTTTTTAGGGAGCAGCCCTATGACGTACCCCCTCCCTGGATCTAAGAATGCAAATTGCATAGATTACCTATGAGCTCACTGGGAAAATACTTGTTCTCTGGAAACACTGCCGACCACGGTTTACAGATGACTCTACAGTCTAGATACAGTTCAGCATCACGTATTGGTGAGCTGTTGGTAGATCAAGGAGTTGCTGATCAAAGAACAGGTATACCCAGATTCTAGTTTTAAAACTGTTTGTGAATCTCTACATTTCCATCCATAAAATGAAATTATAGCATTTGATTTTCTTACTTCATGGGATTACTGTGAAGCCAAAATAAAATTACATATATGAAAACTGGAAATATTTTTATCGTTGTGGCATAGCAATCAAGAGGAAAGTAATTATTTCTTAATACACGCAACTTTCCAGTAAATTATCCAAAGTCCTTTCAGGAACATATTTCCTTTTCTTATTAAACTTTTTTTTCCTTTTTCAATATGATTCCCTAAAAGTTTCAAAATCAAGTTGTCAGACAACTCTATGTTAAAACTTCAAAAAGTGAAATTGCCTGAAACTTGCTGAACTATCAAGGAACACGAAAATAAAAATCTGTAGAAAAGTGAAACCTTCCGTTTTCTTTGTTTATGAATGTAATATTTTATCTAAGTCTAGCCTTAGACAATTGGTTTCTAAAACGTGGCTCTGAAATTTTAGAGAGAGCCCTTTCAGAATTTTTTATTTAACCAGCAGAGAATTGCTTTCTCGCTGCTGGAAGCTTGAACAGCTGTTGACTCTGGCACTTTTCTATTCCCGTGGGTAGGGTTCAAGGACCCTCACTGTGCCATCAGGAAGACAGCCAGCAATGTGTGTGGTCAGAAACAAGTTCCAGTTCTACTCAATTCGAAGGCTGCCCCTCTGCACACTCCCTGGGACTAGGGAACAGATAACTCAGGGCCCCTGTGTCACCTGAACTGGGGAGATATTCTCTAGGTTGAGGAAAACCAACCTCCATAAGAATCTGCTTTCTGACCCACAGTCAACTCACAAGGCTCATGTGATCATAGATACTCTTTGGACTTTTGATGTCAGTCATTCTCAGGATTTGGTATCCTTTTAGAATTTGTCAATATCCTCTCCTTTTTTTTTTTTTTTTTTTTTACATTATATAGAAAATTTCCCTTTTATTTAGGGTGAATTTTTGAGTCTTAGTGGGTACTAAATAGCTAACTCCATTTTGAACTTACAGGAAGAAGAAGAAGCAGAAAGAATATTTCAGAATAGCTGCCATTGCAGTACTATTTATTATATCCACTAGAGGACTCCTCTCAGAATGGCTCAAAATATCTTCCATCTCATTCCCTGTGGCCTCTGGCATTTGATGCTCAACTAACTCTTGAGCTGGGCCACTGGCTACATATCAGTGTTCGAACGAAAACATTCCCCCTCCTTTAACACCTCCTACTAGTTCAATAAAGCGATGTTTAAATAACTGAACTGGCTTCAATGAACTGTACTTGCCATTTTTTCCTGCTTCTTAGCTAGATAAAATGGAGATAATTATGAAGTGGATGAGCAGGTTTAATGAAAGCCAGTTTCTTTTGGTATACCCCTGAAGCAGCAATCATCATCTGTTTGGCTTTTGAAGAGCAACAATTATAATCACTTAAACCCCCAAGGGGAACAAAAATAGAATTTACATTAGCATATAAAATATACAGCTGGATTGGGCAAGCCTATAAAATTCTGGGGAAATCATTCTAATCTGAATGCCATTCAAACTCACAAGTAAAATGAGTTCAAGAGTATTTTACATGCTTCTTTCCTATAAAATAATACATAGAACAATGTGGAGAGGATTTTCCTAAAAATGAACACAAGGAAATAAAAATTTGTTGCCAGGAGAGAATCCCACCGGGAATGGGCTAAACTGTATTGTCAAGACATCAGAGAGCAAAATGCATAATGACATTCGCATAAAGTACTAAGCACTCTGAAGTGAAGATTTTTCACACATTTGGGAGTTTATGAAAGGAAATAAGGTGTTTTAGTCTGCTCAATGATGAAACTTAATCATAAATAAGGAAAATTCCAGATTAACAGTACTTCCCTCATCTGTTGTAAATGTGAAAGCAACAGAAAGCAAAGTGAAATTCCTTAAATTGATATCCTATTGTTAGGAAGCAGAACGCTTTTTCCTATTTAAAAACATTTTGATATCATTTCCTCTCAAATAACCTCTTTCTTACACCTCCCTTTCTAACTCTGGCTCAGATCACAGGCAATCTCCCTCTCCATTTATGTTATTTAATTACTTTTGCTTTTGTGTCCCTTTCACGGTTCGCAAGATACTTTTTTCTTTGGTAGAGCATAGAAGAATGAAAATGGAGCCTTTGCTTTATCCATTATCCTGCTAGCAACAAAACACTAACATAATCAATATATTAAAGGCTTTCTTGGCTGTGCACATTTGTCAAAGGCAGTGTATCTGAGAAACTGCACTAATGAATCTTGAAAAATTCAGCATCCTACACAGAAAACTTGCTCTCCTTCATCACAAGTACATATCAATATGTGAGAACTAGAAAAATACACACTTTGTCTTTCTTTATATTATTTCAAGGTCCACTATTACATTTTTTTAATGGGAAAAAAAAGTCGCTATGTAAAACTTCCCCTCCACTGAGCACTTCCTCAATCCCCACACTAACGCCAGCTGCAGGCATATGGGCGACAGCTTCCTCTGTGTTCCTAAAAGCACTTTGTACATACTTCCGACAGCAATTCTCTGACTGGAGTATAACCATTTGTTGACATGTCTGTCCCCTACACAGACTGTGCATTGCTTGACAGCAAGGCCATCTTTTCCAGTGGGATATTCCCAGGCTCTAGCACTGTGCTTAAAACCTAGTAAGCACGCAATAATGTTTATTGAATGAAGTAGATCGCTAATGTGTACTCCAAGACACATCAAAATGTTACAGTGTCTATGATGAGAATCAAACATATATTAAATACCATCTCAGCCATAGCATCAAATTTTATGGTGATAAATTAGACCTTGAGAAATTAGAAATTCCAAAGTCTTGATTTCTATAGCAATCTTCACTCTCATTATCCTTAACAAAGGATAATGGTAATTTTTTGGATTTTATTAAATATTTATAATGTGTCTCTTGGTTAATTATTTTTACTGGAGACACTCAAAAAGCTGAGTTCTCAGTTCGTAATGGTAATGACCTCAGGTTTCATTAGCTTAATATTTCATTTTTTTTAAAATTAAAACCATTAACACTGCCTTCTTAGCCTTTGTCAATGTCTGTCAGGTGTTGTGGTATGTAGCTTGTATTATTCTGCCTTTTCTGTAAACCCTTCATGCTCTGAGAGGCTTTGAAAGTCCATAACATATAACTTTACTTTGAACACAAAATGTAATGATTTCATGTGTAAAAGAATTTAAACGGATAATTGAGGCGCATAGGTTGAAGGATTCCAGGATCTATAGAGGAACTATCTGAAAGTCCTTTCATTATTTTCCTACTTTAAACATAGTCCACATTTTCCTCTGAATTTTTTAAGTGAAATTATCATTTTGTATGAGATTATGGGAAAGCAATAGTGGAAAGGTAGAAGAAAATAGACTCCACACACCTATATTTAAAATATTTGTAGATTTTTCGTTAATAATATAGTTAATATTCTTATCATTAGATAAAATTCAGTTTTGTGGCATTAATTATAACATAAGTTTAAATGCAAAAAACTGCTTTAATAACTTTTTTTTGCTTCATACTAATATAACCATAACTATTTCTGTATATATATATTTGCATATATTATATATACAGACCTCTGTACTTCAATAAATTGGAAGGGAAAGAAATTGTCTAGATACAGTCCTATGATTTTTAGTACATAATAATGTAATGTAAATTTCCAAGTCAAGGATAAAATAGAAAATTATACAAATATTTTTATTAACTATGATAATATCTGGGCCTGACTTTTACTTAAAATGAAGCCAGTAACTAGAATTAATTTTAGGTGGGATGTGTGAAAATCCAATGGTCTTTCAAGGCGTGATCCCCAAAGTCAAAGTGAGGTAGAGCTGAGTTATCTGTGACCGATTGCCAGAATATTGTGGGGTTGAAACACTCAAGCCTCATACTGCTAACCTTTATAACATGGTTCTTACAAGTCCAAAGTTACCAGACTTTCAAAAAAGCTATTGGCACTCTCATAGTAACCGAGGTTTAAACGTGATAGAGCTGAATGATTTCATTTTATAAAAATCTGAAACTTACAAAACAGATGAATCAATTTTTAAAAAGTTCTTCACTGAGCAAGAGCATTAATACAAATGCTCTTTTAACATGAGCTCTCTGCACTTCAAAAGAAGTAACCCAATTTTTTAAAAAGTTTACACAAAACAACTCAGGAGCCCATTTATTACATAAATTGCAGACAGTTATTCTGAGTGGTTTCATTTCTTCTCGGGGTGAAAGTGAAGCTGAGCAGTTTTTGTTAAATGTAAATGATGTCCTTAAACACTTTTTCACTGGTGTTTAGGGGAACTTGAATGGATTTTCTTGATAAAATCTTAGCAACTCCATTTTTACAGATCTAAGTTAATAAACTCAAGCAGATGCCATATCTATGTCTCATTCTCTCAGATAAGATTTTATAAATAAAAAAAGAGCAAAATTAGAGCATTTTTAAAGGGGAAAGGACGTTTTTCCCCAGTATTTGTGAGTCTATCATCTTTAATATTTATTATATTATTTATAATATATTATGTACTTATTATTTATAACTTAGAAAGTATATATAATGTCAAAAAATCAAATGATTTGCTACCTATAAAATCATATTTCATTACTTTAGCAAATGTTACTGTAATCAAAATTTTAAAGTCTTTAAAAATTAAATCCCATTTCAATTGGTAAAATGAGAAAACAATCATCCTGCTTATTTGATTTTAAGTCCTCTTTGAAGGAAAACTGAGTTTTCAGTGAGGTTTTCCTTTTATTAAGTAGGCATGGTTGATACTTATTTGAAAACACTTTTGTCATTATAATTGGTTCACTCTTCCTTTCCTTTTGTTTTTGTGGTGGGATGGAGAATACAATAAATTCTCTATAATTATTGCCCCCAAAGAGAAACAACCAGCCAAACTAGCCTGAGGTACCCAAACCAAATTTGGGACTATAGTTAGGAATCTTTCATAAGATTTTCTTCTTCAAAAGCGTTTTATCAAGGAAAGCACCAAGATTAACAGGTAATCATTCCTATCTTTGGAATTTGTGGAGATTACGTGGATTTTATGTGGAGGATCTATTTAAATTTAGTAAATTACCTCCTATTTTCTAGTAAATTATTTAATATTGTCATTTTTAAAATTTTGGACCCAGTTTAGAGTCAGACAGATTTTGATTCAAATCTTCACTGAGTTGTCTGCCCTTACCCTACTCAGTTTCTAGGCATAATAAAACCTACTACCTAGAGTGTTTTGAAGATGAGCTGAGATAATGTATGTACAGACCTTATACATATGATAGATTCATGCCCGGATCATGGCAGGTAGACCATGAATGTTAAATATCAAAGGTAACTTCTTAGCTGTTTTAGATTGTATATTTGATATAAGATATGCATTAAGTTTAATCCTAATTAGAAGTAATAACTGAAGGTTATTTTTGAATTTTTAAAATCATGGTATCACTTCAGCTACTCCTTTCTTGCTTTTTTTGCTTGCAGGCACATTTCATGTCCTAAATATGGTACAGGGGTAAAACCTGCATTGTCACATTTGATGACCCTCACTGCCACCCACCTCCATTCCCTCCAGCTCATCCATTTTCACTTAAAGTGAATCAATTATGGGAAGCAATGAATATTTCTATGAGAGTATTCCTTAGTTGAAAATACTTACAATTTTGTTCTTATGAACATTGTTAGCTTTTTGTTATCTGTAAAATTTATTCTAATGGACTGAGGTTTAGGGAAAATATCAGAACATGGCCACTGTACTTCTCATGTGCCAGTAACATATAATTAGAACACTGAAGAAAGAAATGGATTTTTATATTATTACATTCTGATACAAAGAAATTTCCATATTGAGAATATTTAACAATTCTAAAATTGCCACAGAATTATGGTTTTAGTGATGGAAAATGCCAGGAATATATGGCATTAAGTAATCTAAGTACTTTTATAGGATATTAAACTATATGCACTATTATTATCATTTAGACAACTTTCAATTATCTAACTTATCTTAAATAATTTTTCATGAATGTCTTCAACTGAAACAGTATTTTCAATGTGTAGGTGGAAAATTACAGTAAAGTTGAGGGCTTTTTTAAGATTATGAGTATGATAAAGTAACTCTGATTAAAGGTATTTTTCTCAAAATATCAAACTAATCTAAGTTTACATAAACAGGTCATAAATTTACTGGCAAATATCTATACAGCAGTAGTAGGTAGTGAATTCTTACTTTGTTTATATTCTGTACATAAATACAGTTCAAGGTGTTTATTTAAAAAAACCCAGATAGTACTAGTATAGTTCAACATTAATTACAAAATTAAATAAATATGATGGTTGAGCAGTACGGTCCAAAATAAATTATGAGTTAAGAGTATTGTTAGTTCACTCTTTATAGTCTAAGAATATCAGTACATTAGAAAAGCAAGCTTCCCAATTGAAATTCTTGCTATTAGAAGTACATAAAATACTACATTCTAATCTAAATTCTTCTCAGGTTTTGCCCCCCAAAGTTTTACTGAATTGATTCCATTTATACTAAGAGATTAGTAGTTTAGTTAGCCATTTGGTGTTTAAGCTCTCAAACTGAAAAACTGTTTTAAGGATGGTGAGTGCACCTAGCAAGAATAAAAGCACTCATGATGACTTGGGAAGCCAACTGCATTAGGTGTCACTTTCCTGTGATAGTTACCGGTAAATTACAGTAACTTCATGTAGAATAGACAAGAAAATAAGCCTGTTGTTAAAATAAGTGATTAAAGTATATGCCCAATAAAATATATTAACCTTTATTGCAATATGATCAGTTAAAAAATTATTTTGTGTTTCTTATGATCAGAGGAAGTTTATAACAACTTAAAAAAATCTTTATTTCAGAGTAGGTCTTGAGAAATGTAAGCACATTGTATCTGCATACATATAGATGAAAGTTAAGAAGGGTTTCAACAAAACATGGAAACAATTCCTTTCCAGGAGTCATTCTGTTTCCATCCCATCCTTCAAATGAGAAAACTTAGATGGCCTTGCCTCATCAGGGAATGTGCAGGTCCTTTCCAATACAGGGCATCCCAATCATTTCCATGGCAACAGCCCTTGACAACTTAAAAGACAACTAGATTCACAAACAGAAAAAGTTAAGACTCCTGAGTATTGTTAACTTTTTTTTTAAGTGCAAAGCTGGCCAAACAATTTAGGATTCTCCAGAAGGAAAGGTTGAGCCTTTTATCAATCTTGGAATTGTTAACTTTACTGCAAATATTAAGTTGTATAGCTATTCTCAGAAAGTGATTGATATAAAAGGGCATAAGTCAGAAGTCCTTCCCTGGAATATACCTCTCATTTTTAAACAAATAAAAAGGAGTAGGAGAGGAGGTTGAGGAAGGACCCTTCAATGAATCTGGAAACTTTAGTTTAAAAAGAGGGGGGAGGTGAGGAGGAGAGAAGAGAGAAGTGGGAAGTCCTAAGCAGTTCCTTTCTCTAGCCTCAAAGCCTTTAAGCCACAACCTTCCAAACGTGTTATTTGATCATCCTTTAGCATTTAAAATTTGTCCAAGAACGATGGCCTCTAATGTTACTACCTAAGGGAGTGTGAGGAAGAAAGGAGGTCTAAGCGCAGGTGAGGGCACAGAGAGAGTTGTGGTGACTGAGGGTGACCCCACTGTTCCACTTCTCCTTAAGGATTTTCATCAGGAATGACCCGGCCACTGTGCTGAGTTCAGGAAGTCAGGGCTGTACATTTCTTTTGAAACCAGACAATAACCCAGTTCCCTCCACCTCCCTCCCCTGCACCTTGATCCTCCTGTCGCCGACTCTCGCCCACTTTAAATGCATCGAGCTCATTACCATCCCAAGAGTATCAAACAGATAAATACGGAACACATCTACGGACTACGGTAAAGAAAAAAATAAATCAGAACTACTGTTTTTTTGTTTCACTGCCCCCTCCTCCCAGCCCCCAGCCCTTTGTGTGTGATGATTCCCCTTCAAGCCACCCACAAATCCAGCATACGAGAAGAAATGGTAATTTTTGGTTTAAAAGTTCACTTACCACGGCAAACCTCAAAAAGCTTTGTCATGCTTTTTGCACTTAATTTTTCAAAACTGCTTGTGCAGGGCGCAGAACTGGGAAGGCAGGACTAAAGTATCTCTAATAATCGCAACAAAAAGGAAAGAACATTCACCAATCAGAATTACATTAAAATGCACAAACCCCAGAGCAAGACGCACGGTTCAGACCATACCAGGGAGGGGGTGGGGGTGGGAAAAGCCAAGCTAACAAAACAAAAGGTAAAGGAGAGAGTTGAGTGGTTGAAGGCGAAATTGATCCAAGCCGCCTTTTAACTGAGGACCGGCTTAAAATCACCACCACCGTCACCCCCTGCCCCCAGCACCCCCGCGATTACCCCAGTGACTGCACTTGCCTCCAGCCAGCTCAACTGCAGGAGAGGAATGCCCCATCTAAGTTCACTAGCCCTGCCACAGTCTTCCACTGCCTGATGGGTTCGTTCAGGAAAACACTTCCAGAGGCATCATCCACTCGAGGTCTGGGCTTGGCTGCTGGCTGCGGGGCTGCTGCAAGCAGCTGCTAGGATCGGTGCCGTCTCGTTCCTGCCTCATTCGCGCTGCACAATAGCCCCGGCTGGGTGCACCTCATTAAGCCAGCCCGAGAGCCCCAGGAGCAGGGCAAGCAGTGTGACAGCGCTGCCCCTTTGTAATGACTGTGTGATGGATGCAGCCGAAGGGTGGGGTCTGGGTGGGTCAAAACTGTTAATGACAGTATGTATCATTCTGTCTGTCCTCCAGGAGAGGGAAGCCCCCTACCCTCCCCCTAGGCCTAGACATAGATGTCTCTCTCTCTCTCTCTCTGTCCACACACACACACACACACACACACACACACACACACACACACACACACACACACTTCCTCGTTCCCCACCTCCCTATGACATTTTCTGCAATCAGCGTTCAAAAAAGTATGAAAAGTAACGGGTCATTTCTATCTGAACAGATTATCGACAGCGAATTTATCCAAACACTTTAGGAAAGAGAAGATCCTAAAATCTAAAATACAAGCGCAAGGGGGGCGAGGAGAGCAGGGTGGGCTGGGTGCTGGAGCGAGTAGGACGTTAACAGCCAATAGTTTGCACCTGTCCGTCAACTCGCACCACCCACTCAGCGCCGCTCGGGCCAGCGCGGGCGGCCGCTTCGCTGGTACCGCGTTCCTCCGAGGGTCGGGCACCATGTGGGGGGCGGGCAGCAGGGTGGGGAAGGGGGAATAAAATCAACCCGAAAGGCCCCGGCCCCGGAGGCGAATGCAGGAGGGGCGCCTGCACCCTGACCGCGCGCGGCCAGTAGGGGAGGAACCCTGATCCCAGACCAAAAGCCCGACCTGCCAGGGAGGGGCCGCCAGGGTGTTAGAGAGAGTTCCGGGGTCTGAGACGGCCGGGTTGGGGGAGAGGTTCTGCCCCGGGCCGCTGGGTACCCTTCGGGCCAGCGCCCGTGTCCCGCGTCATAGCTCGGGGCTGCTCCCTCTCCCGGGAGCGCCGCCCTTGCAGGTGCGCAGCGATGCCACCAGGTTCGGGACTCGACCCCCGCCTCGTCCCCTCCGCTCCCCACACACCTGACACCCCCTTGCAGTCTCACTCCATTCTCCGTCCCTCCCCTGCTGCCCCGAAGGCAGAAAGCACACAAAAACGTCTCTCCTTTCGCTCCCTTTATGGAGAGTCTTGAATCTTTGCTTCGCTTCTTCCAGGTTGCCCCATTGAAAACATCCGCGGATACCTTTTTTTCCCCTTTCAATTTTGTTAAGGGTCGGAAGAACCCAGTTCGTAGACACTCATTTTTCAAGTTTAAGAAAGCCTTACAGGATCCTTTATTTCCCCACGTGGACAAATAGACTGTTACTTTACACTCTACATTCCATTTCCAACTTACGGTGATGCTATCCCCTCTAAAGGTGGCCACAAAGCACCTGTTCCAAACATCCTGAGCGATTTCCCCAGAACCGCGTGGATATTTATTTATGTTTATTCGAGTTTATGGAGCACCACTTCTCTGACACTATGTAATCGACTTCTATATTTTCATCACTGATGCCTTACAGCAGCTAAGAGAAAACAAGAAGAAGAGGGAAAACAGGACATTTATGTCTAATGAAGCATCTCTCCCTTTTTATGTCAGCTATTTATTTATTAATCACTTTAAATTTGTGTATATAGGCTGTGCAGCCTGTTCTAGGCCGTGGGAGAGCACTAAAGAAGACTTTCAAGCCACTCCTCAAAGAGCTTCTGATCCGTGGGGGAGGTAAGAGAGCCGGAAGCTCTTAATTGCTTCTAATAAGAAACCACTTTGAGTAGAAAGGAACGAGAGATCTTGTCAGACTTTAAGCAGAGAAAAAAAGAAGGGTGTGGTGTAGACTTTCTGTGGTTCCTTCGGGTCTTAAAAACCTTCTAGGGCACGGAAGCCTTCTTTTTTTAACCAATTACTTTTCACAGCTTTTTACAATTCTATGATTTAGAAGTTGTACCAGACTTACATTCACATATGTCCTATAATTAAAGAAAGGGGGAGACTGGGGAGGAGGGAAGACCAATGGAATGAGTGAGAAATCTAAATTAATTCACTAATTAATTAATTTATTGACTAACAGTAACACCGATTTAATAAAGCTTGCTTAGAAGAAATCCTCAGAGATAAACCTTAATGAGTAAGAATAAGAATTATATATAATTAACAAAATAATTGTTTCAGTGTAAATAGCTCTCTTAAGGGCACCGAAAACTTTTAAAAAACATTTCCTCTTACATTGTTTTACTAATAATTTGCATAATGTAAAAAGGGTTAGTTCATAAAATAGCTGTGAGTGGTGACAGAGCAAATGGCTTTTGGAGTATGTTATTAATTGTAAGTATAATAACAAACAATAAAAGTTTATGGTATTATTATAGCTCTCCATTTCCTCCAAACCTAGATGGGCAAGATGCTAAATACTTTTTTTCTGAATGTATTCCCCTGGTTGAAAACTACTAGGACATTTTTAAAAGACTAGCTCATTAGCTGACGGGGTAAATTCCACCCCATGCCCCCATGAACTTTTGTACAGGTTTGAAGGCATTCTGGAAAATATACATTTTACTAAGTTTACTTTTCTCTGATCTCCCTTTCTGCTCCTCCAACCTAGAGCTACATCTATTAAGAAAGGAAAAATGGAAGGAATGGGAATGCTAACTAATGGAATAAAGGTGTTTTTCTTGACACTTTGAAAAACAGACTAAAGAAATAAACAATAAATTTGGAAATTGGGTCTTTTAACAAATGAAAATTTTAGGATGTGATAAAAACAGTTCCTGTAAGTGTATGCATTAAATGTATTAACCTTGTGAAACATAAGGTTGCACCTGGGAGAAGTTAACACAGTTGGAGGTTATTAAGACACATCAACTCACTCAGCATTAATGAGGAGAACTTGAGCCTAGCCTGGAACACAGTTGTACTGAATTGGCAAGAATTGTATACCTAAATGTAAACTGAAATTTTTTTAGGAGGGGAGGATATATCAAGCTCAAGGAAAAACTGTATATATGTTTAAAAAAACCCCACAAAACCAAAAAACTGCCATCCTGCAAAAGTGTTTTTCCTATCAAAATTTCCTAGCTTATTCTATAATAACTTATATAATATGTTAGTACACTCTGAAAGAAGGATCTTTAGTACCCGAACAGGTAATATGTTCCATTTTCTATTTTTATTAATACAATTATAGGCCTGATTTATTTCAGCCCCTACTTATGTGGCAGGGAAAAATAGAGGACAGAATGCTTTCTTTGACATACATCAGGGACTAGATTATAATCAATAAAAGCAAACTAAATTTGGAAAATATATAAGCTAGGTATTAAATAAGTAATTCACCATCTGTAAGTCCCCCACCAGTGGGTAATTGTTGACAGTCATGTTCAGGCTTCAATGACTAATGGAATATAATGGTTAATCCCAAGTGATCTTGGTTCTTTCCTTTTAGGAACTTGTCAAGAAATTTTGTTTCAGGTAAGAACAAGATCATTGTGTAAGAATCCTATAAAGATTCTAAAGATTCTCCTGCACACTGTCTTTTAAGAGTAAGTTCAATACCTAGTCTTTGGGAAAGCA